>NW_027598772.1:0-36965 GCF_964194155.1 Cetorhinus maximus
GTGGCGGACCAGTTTAAAACAGCGCGGAGAGAGAGTGGCGGATCAGTTTAAAACAGCGCAGAGAGAGAGTGGCGGACCAGTTTGAAACAGCGCGGAGAGAGAGTGGCGGACCAGTTTGAAACAGCGCGGAGAGAGACTGGCGGACCAGTTTGAAACAGCGCGGAGAGAGACTGGCGGACCAGTTTGAAACAGCGCGGAGCGAGAGTGGAGGACCAGTTTAAAACAGCGTGGAGAGAGAGTGGCGGACCAGTTTAAAACAGCGCGGGGAGAGAACGGCGGACCAGTTTAAAACACCGCGGAGAGAGAGTGGCGGACAAGTTTGAAACAGCGCGGAGAGAGACTGGCGGACGAATTTATAACAGCGTGGAGAGATTGTGGTGGACCAATTTAAAACAGAGCGGAGAGAGAGAGTCGGACCAGTTTAAAACAGCACGGAGAGAGATTGGGGGAGTAGTTTAAAACAGCGCGGAGAGAGAGTCGCGGATTAGTTTAAAACAGCGCGGAGAGAGCGTGGCGGACCAGTTTACAACAGCGCGGACAGAGAGCGGTGGATCGGTTTAAAACAGCGCGGAGAGAGATCGGTGGACCGGTTTAAAACAGCACGGAGAGAGAGTCGCGGATTAGTTTAAAACAGCGCGGAGAGAGCGTGGCGGACCTGTTTAAAACAGCGCGGACAGAGAGCGGTGGGCCAGTTTAAAACAGCGCGGAGAGAGATCGGTGGACCGGTTTAAAACAGCGCGGAGAGAGAGTGGACCAGGTAAAAACTGCGTGGAGAGAGAGTGGTGGACCAGTTTAAAACAGCGCTGGGAGAAAGTGGCGGACCAGTTTAAACAGCGCGGAGAGAGAGTGGCGGACCAGTTTAAAACAGCACGGAGAGAGAGTGGCGGATTAGTTTAAAACAGCACGGAGAGAGAGTGGTGGATTAGTTTAAAACAGCACGGAGAGAGAGTGACGGATTAGTTTAAAACAGAGCGGAGAGAAAGTGGCGGATCAGTTTAAAACAGCGCGGAGAGAGCGTGGCGGACCAGTTTAAAACAGCGCAGACAGAGAGCGGTGGACCAGTTTAAAACAGCGCGGAGAGAGATCGGACAAGGTAAAAACTGCGTGGAGAGAGAGTGGTGGACCAGTTTAAATCAGCGCGGAGAGAAAGTGGTGGACCAGTTTAAAAAAGTGCGGAGAGAGAGTGGCGGACCAGTTTAAAACAGCGCCGGGAGAGATTGGCGGATCAGTTTAAAACAGCACGGGGAGAGAGTGGCTGACCAGTTTAAAGTATCACGGAGAGAGAGTGGCGGATTAGTTTAAAACAGCGTGGAGAGAGAGTGGCGGACCAGGTTAAAACAGCGCGGGGAGAGAGTGGCGGACCAGTTTAAAACAGTGCGGAGAGAGAGTGACGGACTAGTTTAAAACAGCGCGGAGAGTTTGTGGCGGATCAGTTTAAAACAGCCCGGAGAGAGAGTGGCGGACCAGTTTAAAACAGCGTTGAGTGAGAGTGGCGGACCAGTTTAAAACAGTGCGGAGAGAGAGTGGCGGATCAGTTTAAAACAGCGTGGAGAGAGAGAGGCGGACCAGTTGTAAACAACGTGGAGACTGAGTGGCGGACCAGTTTAAAACAGCGTGGAGAGAGAGTGGCGGACCAGTTTGAAACAGCGCGGAGAGAAAGTGGTGGACCAGTTTAAAAAAGTGCGGAGAGAGAGTGGCGGACCAGTTTAAAACAGCGCCGGGAGAGATTGGCGGATCAGTTTAAAACAGCGCGGGGAGAGAGTGGCTGACCAGTTTAAAGTATCACGGAGAGAGAGTGGCGGATTAGTTTAAAACAGCACGGAGAGAGAGTGGCGGATCAGTTTAAAACAGCGTGGAGAGAGCGGGCGGACAAGTTTAAAACAGCCCGGAGAGAGAGTGGCGGATCAGTTTAAAACAGCACGGAGAGAGAGTGGCGGACCAGTTTAAAACAGCGTTGAGTGAGAGTGGCGGACCAGTTTAAAACAGTGCGGAGAGAGAGTGGCGGACCAATTGAAAACAGCACGGAGACAGAGAGGAGGACCAGTTTAAAACAGCACGGACAGAGAGCGGTGGACCAATTTAAAACAGTGCGGAGAGAGAGTGGCGGACCAATTTAAAACAGTGCGGAGACAGAGAGGAGGACCATTTTAAAACAGCGTGGAGAGAGAGTGGCTGACCAGGTTAAAACAGCTCGGAGAGAGAGTGACGGACCTATTTAAAACAGCGCGGACAGAGTGCGGTGGACCAGTTTAAAACAGCGTGGAAAGTGGAAGACCAGGTAAAAACAGCGTGCAGAGAGAATGGCGGATCAATTTAAAACAGCGCGGAGAGAGAGTGGTGGACCAGTTTAAAACAGCGTGGAGAGAGAATGGCGGATCAATTTAAAACAGCGCGGAGAGAGAGTGGCGGATCAGTTTAAAACAGCGCGGAGAGAGAGTGGCGGATCATTTTAAACAGCGCGGAGAGAGAGAGGCGGACCAGTTGTAAACAACGTGGAGAGAGTGTGGCGGACCAGTTTACAGCGCGGAGAGAGAGTGGCGGACCAGTTGTAAACAACGTGGAGACTGAGTGGCGGACCAGTTTAAAACAGCGTGGAGAGAGAGAGGTGGACCAGTTGTAAACAACGTGGAGACTGAGTGGCGGACCAGTTTCAAACAGCGCGGAGAAAGAGTGGCGGACCAGTTTGAAACAGCGCGGAGAGAGACTGGCGGACAAGGTTAAAACAATATGGAGAGAGAGCGGTGGACCAGCTTAAAACAGCGCAGAGACTGAGTGGCGGACCAGTTTAAAACAGCGCGGGGAGAAAGTGGCGGACCAGTTTAAAACAGCGCGGAGAGAGAGTGGCGGACCAGTTTATAAAAGCGCGGAGAGAGAGTGGCGGACCAGTTTATATCAGCGCGGTGAGAGAGCGGTGGTCCTGTTTAAAACAGCGTGGAGAGAGAGAGGCCGACCAGTTTTAAACAATGTGGCGAGATTCTGGTGGACTAGTTCAAATGAACATGGAGAAGCGTAGCAGACTAGTTTAAAACAGCGCGGAGATTGGCGGAGCTGTTGAAAACAGGGAGGAGAGAGAGTGGCGGACCAGTTTAAAATAGCGCGGAGAGTGGTGGACCAGGTAAAAACAGCGTGCAGAGAGAGTGGCGGACCAGCTAAAACAGCGCGGTGAGAGAGTGGCGGACCAGTTTAAAACAGCGCGGAGAGAGAGTCGCGGTCCAGTTTAAAACAGCACGGAGAGAGCGTGGTGGACCAGTTTAAAACAGCGCGGACAGAGATCGGTGGACCGGTTTAAAACAGCACGGAGAGAGAGTCGCGGATTAGTTTAAAACAGCGCGGAGAGAGCATGGCGGACCAGTTTAAAACAGCGCGGACAGAGAGCGGTGGACCAGTTTAAAACAGCGCGGAGAGAGATCGGTGGACCGGTTTAAAACAGCGCGGAGAGAGAGCGGACAAGGTAAAAACTGCGTGGAGAGAGAGTGGTGGACCAGTTTAAAACAGCGCGGAGAGAGAGTGGTGGACCAGTTTAAAAAAGTGCGGAGAGAGAGTGGCGGACCAGTTTAAAACAGCGCGGAGAGAGATTGGCGGATCAGTTTAAAACAGCGCGGAGAGAGAGTGGCTGACCAGTTTAAAGTATCACGGAGAGAGAGTGGCGGATTAGTTTAAAACAGCGCGGAGAGAGAGTGGCGGACCAGGTTAAAACAGCGCGGGGAGAGAGTGGCGGACCAGTTTAAAACAGTGCGGAGAGAGAGTGGCGGATCAGTTTAAAACAGCGCGGAGAGAGAGCGGTGGACCCGTTTAAAACAGCGCGGAGAGAGAGCGGTGGACCAGTTTAAAACAGCGCGGAGAGAGAGTGGCGGACCAGTTTAAAACAGCGCGGAGAGAGAGCGGTGGACCAGTTTAAAACAGCGCGGAGAGAGAGCGGTGGACCCGTTTAAAACAGCGTGGAGAGAGAGTGGCGGACCAGTTTAAAACAGCGCGGTGAGAGAGTGGCGGACCAGTTTAAAACAGCGTGGAGAGAGAATCGCGGACCTGTTTAAAAGTGCGCGGAGAGAGTGTGGCGGACCAGATTAAAACAGCGCAGAGACAGAGTGGAGAATCATCTTAAAACTGCACGGAGAGAGAGTGGCGGAATAGATTAA
This sequence comes from Cetorhinus maximus, assembly GCF_964194155.1. Classification (NCBI taxonomy): domain Eukaryota; kingdom Metazoa; phylum Chordata; class Chondrichthyes; order Lamniformes; family Cetorhinidae; genus Cetorhinus; species Cetorhinus maximus. Next base: position 4,137 of record NW_027598772.1, read on the forward strand.
AACAGCGCGGAGAGATTGTGGCGGACCAGTTTAAAACAGCGCGGAGAGAGAGTGGCGGATCAGTTTAAAACAGTGCGGAGAGAGAGTGGCGGATCAGTTTAAAACAGCACGGAGAGAGATTGGCGGATCAGTTTAAAACAACGCAGAGAGTGAGTGGAGAATCATCTTAAAACTGCAAGGAGAGAGAGTGGCGGAATAGATTAAAACAGCGCGGAGAGATTGTGGCGGATCAGTTTAAAACAGCGCAGAGAGAGACTGGCGGACAAGGTTAAAACAATATGGAGAGAGAGCGGTGGACCAGCTTAAAACAGCGCGGAGACTGAGTGGCGGACCAGTTTAAAACAGCGCGGGGAGAAAGTGGCGGACCAGTTTAAAACAGCGCAGGGAGAGAGTGGCGGACCAGTTTAAAACAGCGCGGAGAGACAGTGGCGGACCAGTTTAAAACAGCGCGGAGAGTGGCGGATCAGTTTAAAACAGCGCAGAGAGAGAGTGGCGGACCAGTTTGAAACAGCGCGGAGAGAGAGTGGCGGACCAGTTTGAAACAGCGCGGAGAGAGACTGGCGGACCAGTTTGAAGCAGCGCGGAGAGAGACTGGCGGACCAGTTTGAAACAGCGCGGAGCGAGAGTGGAGGACCAGTTTAAAACAGCGCGGAGAGAGAGTGGCGGACCAGTTTAAAACAGCGCGGGGAGAGAACGGCGGACCAGTTTAAAACAGCGCGGAGAGAGAGTGGCGGACAAGTTTGAAACAGCGCGGAGAGAGACTGGCGGACGAATTTATAACAGCGTGGAGAGATTGTGGTGGACCAATTTAAAACAGAGCGGAGAGAGAGAGTCGGACCAGTTTAAAACAGCACGGAGAGAGATTGGGGGAGTAGTTTAAAACAGCGCGGAGAGAGAGTCGCGGATTAGTTTAAAACAGCGCGGAGAGAGCGTGGCGGACCAGTTTACAACAGCGCGGACAGAGAGCGGTGGATCGGTTTAAAACAGCGCGGAGAGAGATCGGTGGACCGGTTTAAAACAGCACGGAGAGAGAGTCGCGGATTAGTTTAAAACAGCGCGGAGAGAGCGTGGCGGACCAGTTTAAAACAGCGCGGACAGAGAGCGGTGGGCCAGTTTAAAACAGCGCGGAGAGAGATCGGTGGACCGGTTTAAAACAGCGCGGAGAGAGAGTGGACCAGGTAAAAACTGCGTGGAGAGAGAGTGGTGGACCAGTTTAAAACAGCGCTGGGAGAAAGTGGCGGACCAGTTTAAAACAGCGCGGAGAGAGAGTGGCGGACCAGTTTAAAACAGCACGGAGAGAGAGTGGCGGATTAGTTTAAAACAGCACGGAGAGAGAGTGGTGGATTAGTTTAAAACAGCACGGAGAGAGAGTGACGGATTAGTTTAAAACAGAGCGGAGAGAAAGTGGCGGATCAGTTTAAAACAGCGTGGAGAGAGAGTGGCTGACCAGTTTGAAACAGCGCGGAGAGAGCGTGGCGGACCAGTTTAAAACAGCGCAGACAGAGAGCGGTGGACCAGTTTAAAACAGCGCGGAGAGAGATCGGACAAGGTAAAAACTGCGTGGAGAGAGAGTGGTGGACCAGTTTAAATCAGCGCGGAGAGAAAGTGGTGGACCAGTTTAAAAAAGTGCGGAGAGAGAGTGGCGGACCAGTTTAAAACAGCGCCGGGAGAGATTGGCGGATCAGTTTAAAACAGCACGGGGAGAGAGTGGCTGACCAGTTTAAAGTATCACGGAGAGAGAGTGGCGGATTAGTTTAAAACAGCGCGGAGAGAGAGTGGCGGACCAGGTTAAAACAGCGCGGGGAGAGAGTGGTGGACCAGTTTAAAACAGTGCGGAGAGAGAGTGACGGACTAGTTTAAAACAGCGCGGAGAGTTTGTGGCGGATCAGTTTAAAACAGCACGGAGAGAGAGTGGCGGATCAGTTTAAAACAGCCCGGAGAGAGAGTGGCGGAACAGTTTAAAACAGCGTTGAGTGAGAGTGGCGGACCAGTTTAAACAGTGCGGAGAGAGAGTGGCGGATCAGTTTAAAACAGCGTGGAGAGAGAGAGGCGGACCAGTTGTAAACAACGTGGAGACTGAGTGGCGGACCAGTTTAAAACAGCGCGGGGAGAAAGTGGCGGACCAGTTTAAAACAGCGCGGAGAGAGAGTGGCGGACCAGTTTATAAAAGCGCGGAGAGAGAGTGGCGGACCAGTTTATATCAGCGCGGTGAGAGAGCGGTGGTCCTGTTTAAAACAGCGTGGAGAGAGAGAGGCCGACCAGTTTTAAACAATGTGGCGAGATTCTGGTGGACTAGTTCAAATGAACATGGAGAAGCGTAGCAGACTAGTTTAAAACAGCGCGGAGATTGGCGGAGCTGTTGAAAACAGGGAGGAGAGAGAGTGGCGGACCAGTTTAAAATAGCGCGGAGAGTGGTGGACCAGGTAAAAACAGCGTGCAGAGAGAGTGGCGGACCAGCTAAAACAGCGCGGTGAGAGAGTGGCGGACCAGTTTAAAACAGCGCGGAGAGAGAGTCGCGGTCCAGTTTAAAACAGCACGGAGAGAGCGTGGTGGACCAGTTTAAAACAGCGCGGAGAGAGATCGGTGGACCGGTTTAAAACAGCACGGAGAGAGAGTCGCGGATTAGTTTAAAACAGCGCGGAGAGAGCATGGCGGACCAGTTTAAAACAGCGCGGACAGAGAGCGGTGGACCAGTTTAAAACAGCGCGGAGAGAGATCGGTGGACCGGTTTAAAACAGCGCGGAGAGAGAGCGGACAAGGTAAAAACTGCGTGGAGAGAGAGTGGTGGACCAGTTTAAAACAGCGCGGAGAGAGAGTGGTGGACCAGTTTAAAAAAGTGCGGAGAGAGAGTGGCGGACCAGTTTAAAACAGCGCGGAGAGAGAGTGGCTGACCAGTTTAAAGTATCACGGAGAGAGAGTGGCGGATTAGTTTAAAACAGCGCGGAGAGAGAGTGGCGGACCAGGTTAAAACAGCACGGAGAGAGAGTGGTGGACCAGTTTAAAACAACGTGGTGAGAGAGTGGCGGACGAGTTTAAAACAATGCGGAGAGAGAGTGGCGGATCAGTTTAAAACAGCGCGGAGAGAGAGCGGTGGACCCGTTTAAAACAGCGCGGAGAGAGAGCGGTGGACCAGTTTAAAACAGCGCGGAGAGAGAGTGGCGGACCAGTTTAAAACAGCGCGGAGAGAGAGCGGTGGACCAGTTTAAAACAGCGCGGAGAGAGAGCGGTGGACCCGTTTAAAACAGCGTGGAGAGAGAGTGGCGGACCAGTTTAAAACAGCGCGGTGAGAGAGTGGCGGACCAGTTTAAAACAGCGTGGAGAGAGAATCGCGGACCTGTTTAAAAGTGCGCGGAGAGAGTGTGGCGGACCAGATTAAAACAGCGCAGAGACAGAGTGGAGAATCATCTTAAAACTGCACGGAGAGAGAGTGGCGGAATAGATTAAAACAGCGCGGAGAGATTGTGGCGGATCAGTTTAAAACAGCGTGGAGAGAGAGAGGCGGACCAGTTGTAAACAACGTGGAGACTGAGTGGCGGACCAGTTTAAAACAGCGTGGAGAGAGAGTGGCGGACCAGTTTGAAACAGCGCGGAGAGAAAGTGGTGGACCAGTTTAAAAAAGTGCGGAGAGAGAGTGGCGGACCAGTTTAAAACAGCGCCGGGAGAGATTGGCGGATCAGTTTAAAACAGCGCGGGGAGAGAGTGGCTGACCAGTTTAAAGTATCACGGAGAGAGAGTGGCGGATTAGTTTAAAACAGCACGGAGAGAGAGTGGCGGATCAGTTTAAAACAGCGTGGAGAGAGCGGGCGGACAAGTTTAAAACAGCCCGGAGAGAGAGTGGCGGATCAGTTTAAAACAGCACGGAGAGAGAGTGGCGGACCAGTTTAAAACAGCGTTGAGTGAGAGTGGCGGACCAGTTTAAAACAGTGCGGAGAGAGAGTGGCGGACCAATTGAAAACAGCACGGAGACAGAGAGGAGGACCAGTTTAAAACAGCACGGACAGAGAGCGGTGGACCAATTTAAAACAGTGCGGAGAGAGAGTGGCGGACCAATTTAAAACAGTGCGGAGACAGAGAGGAGGACCATTTTAAAACAGCGTGGAGAGAGAGTGGCTGACCAGGTTAAAACAGCTCGGAGAGAGAGTGACGGACCTATTTAAAACAGCGCGGACAGAGTGCGGTGGACCAGTTTAAAACAGCGTGGAAAGTGGAAGACCAGGTAAAAACAGCGTGCAGAGAGAATGGCGGATCAATTTAAAACAGCGCGGAGAGAGAGTGGTGGACCAGTTTAAAACAGCGTGGAGAGAGAATGGCGGATCAATTTAAAACAGCGCGGAGAGAGAGTGGCGGATCAGTTTAAAACAGCGCGGAGAGAGAGTGGCGGATCATTTTAAACAGCGCGGAGAGAGAGAGGCGGACCAGTTGTAAACAACGTGGAGAGAGTGTGGCGGACCAGTTTACAGCGCGGAGAGAGAGTGGCGGACCAGTTGTAAACAACGTGGAGACTGAGTGGCGGACCAGTTTAAAACAGCGTGGAGAGAGAGAGGTGGACCAGTTGTAAACAACGTGGAGACTGAGTGGCGGACCAGTTTCAAACAGCGCGGAGAAAGAGTGGCGGACCAGTTTGAAACAGCGCGGAGAGAGACTGGCGGACAAGGTTAAAACAATATGGAGAGAGAGCGGTGGACCAGCTTAAAACAGCGCAGAGACTGAGTGGCGGACCAGTTTAAAACAGCGCGGGGAGAAAGTGGCGGACCAGTTTAAAACAGCGCGGAGAGAGAGTGGCGGACCAGTTTATAAAAGCGCGGAGAGAGAGTGGCGGACCAGTTTATATCAGCGCGGTGAGAGAGCGGTGGTCCTGTTTAAAACAGCGTGGAGAGAGAGAGGCCGACCAGTTTTAAACAATGTGGCGAGATTCTGGTGGACTAGTTCAAATGAACATGGAGAAGCGTAGCAGACTAGTTTAAAACAGCGCGGAGATTGGCGGAGCTGTTGAAAACAGGGAGGAGAGAGAGTGGCGGACCAGTTTAAAATAGCGCGGAGAGTGGTGGACCAGGTAAAAACAGCGTGCAGAGAGAGTGGCGGACCAGCTAAAACAGCGCGGTGAGAGAGTGGCGGACCAGTTTAAAACAGCGCGGAGAGAGAGTCGCGGTCCAGTTTAAAACAGCACGGAGAGAGCGTGGTGGACCAGTTTAAAACAGCGCGGACAGAGATCGGTGGACCGGTTTAAAACAGCACGGAGAGAGAGTCGCGGATTAGTTTAAAACAGCGCGGAGAGAGCATGGCGGACCAGTTTAAAACAGCGCGGACAGAGAGCGGTGGACCAGTTTAAAACAGCGCGGAGAGAGATCGGTGGACCGGTTTAAAACAGCGCGGAGAGAGAGCGGACAAGGTAAAAACTGCGTGGAGAGAGAGTGGTGGACCAGTTTAAAACAGCGCGGAGAGAGAGTGGTGGACCAGTTTAAAAAAGTGCGGAGAGAGAGTGGCGGACCAGTTTAAAACAGCGCGGAGAGAGATTGGCGGATCAGTTTAAAACAGCGCGGAGAGAGAGTGGCTGACCAGTTTAAAGTATCACGGAGAGAGAGTGGCGGATTAGTTTAAAACAGCGCGGAGAGAGAGTGGCGGACCAGGTTAAAACAGCGCGGGGAGAGAGTGGCGGACCAGTTTAAAACAGTGCGGAGAGAGAGTGGCGGATCAGTTTAAAACAGCGCGGAGAGAGAGCGGTGGACCCGTTTAAAACAGCGCGGAGAGAGAGCGGTGGACCAGTTTAAAACAGCGCGGAGAGAGAGTGGCGGACCAGTTTAAAACAGCGCGGAGAGAGAGCGGTGGACCAGTTTAAAACAGCGCGGAGAGAGAGCGGTGGACCCGTTTAAAACAGCGTGGAGAGAGAGTGGCGGACCAGTTTAAAACAGCGCGGTGAGAGAGTGGCGGACCAGTTTAAAACAGCGTGGAGAGAGAATCGCGGACCTGTTTAAAAGTGCGCGGAGAGAGTGTGGCGGACCAGATTAAAACAGCGCAGAGACAGAGTGGAGAATCATCTTAAAACTGCACGGAGAGAGAGTGGCGGAATAGATTAAAACAGCGCGGAGAGATTGTGGCGGACCAGTTTAAAACAGCGCGGAGAGAGAGTGGCGGATCAGTTTAAAACAGTGCGGAGAGAGAGTGGCGGATCAGTTTAAAACAGCACGGAGAGAGATTGGCGGATCAGTTTAAAACAACGCAGAGAGTGAGTGGAGAATCATCTTAAAACTGCAAGGAGAGAGAGTGGCGGAATAGATTAAAACAGCGCGGAGAGATTGTGGCGGATCAGTTTAAAACAGCGCAGAGAGAGACTGGCGGACAAGGTTAAAACAATATGGAGAGAGAGCGGTGGACCAGCTTAAAACAGCGCGGAGACTGAGTGGCGGACCAGTTTAAAACAGCGCGGGGAGAAAGTGGCGGACCAGTTTAAAACAGCGCGGGGAGAGAGTGGCGGACCAGTTTAAAACAGCGCGGAGAGACAGTGGCGGACCAGTTTAAAACAGCGCGGAGAGAGAGTGGCGGATCAGTTTAAAACAGCGCAGAGAGAGAGTGGCGGACCAGTTTGAAACAGCGCGGAGAGAGAGTGGCGGACCAGTTTGAAACAGCGCGGAGAGAGACTGGCGGACCAGTTTGAAGCAGCGCGGAGAGAGACTGGCGGACCAGTTTGAAACAGCGCGGAGCGAGAGTGGAGGACCAGTTTAAAACAGCGCGGAGAGAGAGTGGCGGACCAGTTTAAAACAGCGCGGGGAGAGAACGGCGGACCAGTTTAAAACAGCGCGGAGAGAGAGTGGCGGACAAGTTTGAAACAGCGCGGAGAGAGACTGGCGGACGAATTTATAACAGCGTGGAGAGATTGTGGTGGACCAATTTAAAACAGAGCGGAGAGAGAGAGTCGGACCAGTTTAAAACAGCACGGAGAGAGATTGGGGGAGTAGTTTAAAACAGCGCGGAGAGAGAGTCGCGGATTAGTTTAAAACAGCGCGGAGAGAGCGTGGCGGACCAGTTTACAACAGCGCGGACAGAGAGCGGTGGATCGGTTTAAAACAGCGCGGAGAGAGATCGGTGGACCGGTTTAAAACAGCACGGAGAGAGAGTCGCGGATTAGTTTAAAACAGCGCGGAGAGAGCGTGGCGGACCAGTTTAAAACAGCGCGGACAGAGAGCGGTGGGCCAGTTTAAAACAGCGCGGAGAGAGATCGGTGGACCGGTTTAAAACAGCGCGGAGAGAGAGTGGACCAGGTAAAAACTGCGTGGAGAGAGAGTGGTGGACCAGTTTAAAACAGCGCTGGGAGAAAGTGGCGGACCAGTTTAAAACAGCGCGGAGAGAGAGTGGCGGACCAGTTTAAAACAGCACGGAGAGAGAGTGGCGGATTAGTTTAAAACAGCACGGAGAGAGAGTGGTGGATTAGTTTAAAACAGCACGGAGAGAGAGTGACGGATTAGTTTAAAACAGAGCGGAGAGAAAGTGGCGGATCAGTTTAAAACAGCGTGGAGAGAGAGTGGCTGACCAGTTTGAAACAGCGCGGAGAGAGCGTGGCGGACCAGTTTAAAACAGCGCAGACAGAGAGCGGTGGACCAGTTTAAAACAGCGCGGAGAGAGATCGGACAAGGTAAAAACTGCGTGGAGAGAGAGTGGTGGACCAGTTTAAATCAGCGCGGAGAGAAAGTGGTGGACCAGTTTAAAAAAGTGCGGAGAGAGAGTGGCGGACCAGTTTAAAACAGCGCCGGGAGAGATTGGCGGATCAGTTTAAAACAGCACGGGGAGAGAGTGGCTGACCAGTTTAAAGTATCACGGAGAGAGAGTGGCGGATTAGTTTAAAACAGCGCGGAGAGAGAGTGGCGGACCAGGTTAAAACAGCGCGGGGAGAGAGTGGCGGACCAGTTTAAAACAGTGCGGAGAGAGAGTGACGGACTAGTTTAAAACAGCGCGGAGAGTTTGTGGCGGATCAGTTTAAAACAGCACGGAGAGAGAGTGGCGGATCAGTTTAAAACAGCCCGGAGAGAGAGTGGCGGACCAGTTTAAAACAGCGTTGAGTGAGAGTGGCGGACCAGTTTAAACAGTGCGGAGAGAGAGTGGCGGATCAGTTTAAAACAGCGTGGAGAGAGAGAGGCGGACCAGTTGTAAACAACGTGGAGACTGAGTGGCGGACCAGTTTAAAACAGCGCGGGGAGAAAGTGGCGGACCAGTTTAAAACAGCGCGGAGAGAGAGTGGCGGACCAGTTTATAAAAGCGCGGAGAGAGAGTGGCGGACCAGTTTATATCAGCGCGGTGAGAGAGCGGTGGTCCTGTTTAAAACAGCGTGGAGAGAGAGAGGCCGACCAGTTTTAAACAATGTGGCGAGATTCTGGTGGACTAGTTCAAATGAACATGGAGAAGCGTAGCAGACTAGTTTAAAACAGCGCGGAGATTGGCGGAGCTGTTGAAAACAGGGAGGAGAGAGAGTGGCGGACCAGTTTAAAATAGCGCGGAGAGTGGTGGACCAGGTAAAAACAGCGTGCAGAGAGAGTGGCGGACCAGCTAAAACAGCGCGGTGAGAGAGTGGCGGACCAGTTTAAAACAGCGCGGAGAGAGAGTCGCGGTCCAGTTTAAAACAGCACGGAGAGAGCGTGGTGGACCAGTTTAAAACAGCGCGGAGAGAGATCGGTGGACCGGTTTAAAACAGCACGGAGAGAGAGTCGCGGATTAGTTTAAAACAGCGCGGAGAGAGCATGGCGGACCAGTTTAAAACAGCGCGGACAGAGAGCGGTGGACCAGTTTAAAACAGCGCGGAGAGAGATCGGTGGACCGGTTTAAAACAGCGCGGAGAGAGAGCGGACAAGGTAAAAACTGCGTGGAGAGAGAGTGGTGGACCAGTTTAAATCAGCGCGGAGAGAAAGTGGTGGACCAGTTTAAAAAAGTGCGGAGAGAGAGTGGCGGACCAGTTTAAAACAGCGCCGGGAGAGATTGGCGGATCAGTTTAAAACAGCACGGGGAGAGAGTGGCTGACCAGTTTAAAGTATCACGGAGAGAGAGTGGCGGATTAGTTTAAAACAGCGCGGAGAGAGAGTGGCGGACCAGGTTAAAACAGCGCGGGGAGAGAGTGGTGGACCAGTTTAAAACAGTGCGGAGAGAGAGTGACGGACTAGTTTAAAACAGCGCGGAGAGTTTGTGGCGGATCAGTTTAAAACAGCACGGAGAGAGAGTGGCGGATCAGTTTAAAACAGCCCGGAGAGAGAGTGGCGGACCAGTTTAAAACAGCGTGGAAAGTGGAAGACCAGGTAAAAACAGCGTGCAGAGAGAATGGCGGATCAATTTAAAACAGCGCGGAGAGAGAGTGGTGGACCAGTTTAAAACAGCGTGGAGAGAGAATGGCGGATCAATTTAAAACAGCGCGGAGAGAGAGTGGCGGATCAGTTTAAAACAGCGCGGAGAGAGAGTGGCGGATCATTTTAAACAGCGCGGAGAGAGAGAGGCGGACCAGTTGTAAACAACGTGGAGAGAGTGTGGCGGACCAGTTTACAGCGCGGAGAGAGAGTGGCGGACCAGTTGTAAACAACGTGGAGACTGAGTGGCGGACCAGTTTAAAACAGCGTGGAGAGAGAGAGGTGGACCAGTTGTAAACAACGTGGAGACTGAGTGGCGGACCAGTTTCAAACAGCGCGGAGAAAGAGTGGCGGACCAGTTTGAAACAGCGCGGAGAGAGACTGGCGGACAAGGTTAAAACAATATGGAGAGAGAGCGGTGGACCAGCTTAAAACAGCGCAGAGACTGAGTGGCGGACCAGTTTAAAACAGCGCGGGGAGAAAGTGGCGGACCAGTTTAAAACAGCGCGGAGAGAGAGTGGCGGACCAGTTTATAAAAGCGCGGAGAGAGAGTGGCGGACCAGTTTATATCAGCGCGGTGAGAGAGCGGTGGTCCTGTTTAAAACAGCGTGGAGAGAGAGAGGCCGACCAGTTTTAAACAATGTGGCGAGATTCTGGTGGACTAGTTCAAATGAACATGGAGAAGCGTAGCAGACTAGTTTAAAACAGCGCGGAGATTGGCGGAGCTGTTGAAAACAGGGAGGAGAGAGAGTGGCGGACCAGTTTAAAATAGCGCGGAGAGTGGTGGACCAGGTAAAAACAGCGTGCAGAGAGAGTGGCGGACCAGCTAAAACAGCGCGGTGAGAGAGTGGCGGACCAGTTTAAAACAGCGCGGAGAGAGAGTCGCGGTCCAGTTTAAAACAGCACGGAGAGAGCGTGGTGGACCAGTTTAAAACAGCGCGGACAGAGATCGGTGGACCGGTTTAAAACAGCACGGAGAGAGAGTCGCGGATTAGTTTAAAACAGCGCGGAGAGAGCATGGCGGACCAGTTTAAAACAGCGCGGACAGAGAGCGGTGGACCAGTTTAAAACAGCGCGGAGAGAGATCGGTGGACCGGTTTAAAACAGCGCGGAGAGAGAGCGGACAAGGTAAAAACTGCGTGGAGAGAGAGTGGTGGACCAGTTTAAAACAGCGCGGAGAGAGAGTGGTGGACCAGTTTAAAAAAGTGCGGAGAGAGAGTGGCGGACCAGTTTAAAACAGCGCGGAGAGAGATTGGCGGATCAGTTTAAAACAGCGCGGAGAGAGAGTGGCTGACCAGTTTAAAGTATCACGGAGAGAGAGTGGCGGATTAGTTTAAAACAGCGCGGAGAGAGAGTGGCGGACCAGGTTAAAACAGCGCGGGGAGAGAGTGGCGGACCAGTTTAAAACAGTGCGGAGAGAGAGTGGCGGATCAGTTTAAAACAGCGCGGAGAGAGAGCGGTGGACCCGTTTAAAACAGCGCGGAGAGAGAGCGGTGGACCAGTTTAAAACAGCGCGGAGAGAGAGTGGCGGACCAGTTTAAAACAGCGCGGAGAGAGAGCGGTGGACCAGTTTAAAACAGCGCGGAGAGAGAGCGGTGGACCCGTTTAAAACAGCGTGGAGAGAGAGTGGCGGACCAGTTTAAAACAGCGCGGTGAGAGAGTGGCGGACCAGTTTAAAACAGCGTGGAGAGAGAATCGCGGACCTGTTTAAAAGTGCGCGGAGAGAGTGTGGCGGACCAGATTAAAACAGCGCAGAGACAGAGTGGAGAATCATCTTAAAACTGCACGGAGAGAGAGTGGCGGAATAGATTAAAACAGCGCGGAGAGATTGTGGCGGACCAGTTTAAAACAGCGCGGAGAGAGAGTGGCGGATCAGTTTAAAACAGTGCGGAGAGAGAGTGGCGGATCAGTTTAAAACAGCACGGAGAGAGATTGGCGGATCAGTTTAAAACAACGCAGAGAGTGAGTGGAGAATCATCTTAAAACTGCAAGGAGAGAGAGTGGCGGAATAGATTAAAACAGCGCGGAGAGATTGTGGCGGATCAGTTTAAAACAGCGCAGAGAGAGACTGGCGGACAAGGTTAAAACAATATGGAGAGAGAGCGGTGGACCAGCTTAAAACAGCGCGGAGACTGAGTGGCGGACCAGTTTAAAACAGCGCGGGGAGAAAGTGGCGGACCAGTTTAAAACAGCGCGGGGAGAGAGTGGCGGACCAGTTTAAAACAGCGCGGAGAGACAGTGGCGGACCAGTTTAAAACAGCGCGGAGAGAGAGTGGCGGATCAGTTTAAAACAGCGCAGAGAGAGAGTGGCGGACCAGTTTGAAACAGCGCGGAGAGAGAGTGGCGGACCAGTTTGAAACAGCGCGGAGAGAGACTGGCGGACCAGTTTGAAGCAGCGCGGAGAGAGACTGGCGGACCAGTTTGAAACAGCGCGGAGCGAGAGTGGAGGACCAGTTTAAAACAGCGCGGAGAGAGAGTGGCGGACCAGTTTAAAACAGCGCGGGGAGAGAACGGCGGACCAGTTTAAAACAGCGCGGAGAGAGAGTGGCGGACAAGTTTGAAACAGCGCGGAGAGAGACTGGCGGACGAATTTATAACAGCGTGGAGAGATTGTGGTGGACCAATTTAAAACAGAGCGGAGAGAGAGAGTCGGACCAGTTTAAAACAGCACGGAGAGAGATTGGGGGAGTAGTTTAAAACAGCGCGGAGAGAGAGTCGCGGATTAGTTTAAAACAGCGCGGAGAGAGCGTGGCGGACCAGTTTACAACAGCGCGGACAGAGAGCGGTGGATCGGTTTAAAACAGCGCGGAGAGAGATCGGTGGACCGGTTTAAAACAGCACGGAGAGAGAGTCGCGGATTAGTTTAAAACAGCGCGGAGAGAGCGTGGCGGACCAGTTTAAAACAGCGCGGACAGAGAGCGGTGGGCCAGTTTAAAACAGCGCGGAGAGAGATCGGTGGACCGGTTTAAAACAGCGCGGAGAGAGAGTGGACCAGGTAAAAACTGCGTGGAGAGAGAGTGGTGGACCAGTTTAAAACAGCGCTGGGAGAAAGTGGCGGACCAGTTTAAAACAGCGCGGAGAGAGAGTGGCGGACCAGTTTAAAACAGCACGGAGAGAGAGTGGCGGATTAGTTTAAAACAGCACGGAGAGAGAGTGGTGGATTAGTTTAAAACAGCACGGAGAGAGAGTGACGGATTAGTTTAAAACAGAGCGGAGAGAAAGTGGCGGATCAGTTTAAAACAGCGTGGAGAGAGAGTGGCTGACCAGTTTGAAACAGCGCGGAGAGAGCGTGGCGGACCAGTTTAAAACAGCGCAGACAGAGAGCGGTGGACCAGTTTAAAACAGCGCGGAGAGAGATCGGACAAGGTAAAAACTGCGTGGAGAGAGAGTGGTGGACCAGTTTAAATCAGCGCGGAGAGAAAGTGGTGGACCAGTTTAAAAAAGTGCGGAGAGAGAGTGGCGGACCAGTTTAAAACAGCGCCGGGAGAGATTGGCGGATCAGTTTAAAACAGCACGGGGAGAGAGTGGCTGACCAGTTTAAAGTATCACGGAGAGAGAGTGGCGGATTAGTTTAAAACAGCGCGGAGAGAGAGTGGCGGACCAGGTTAAAACAGCGCGGGGAGAGAGTGGCGGACCAGTTTAAAACAGTGCGGAGAGAGAGTGACGGACTAGTTTAAAACAGCGCGGAGAGTTTGTGGCGGATCAGTTTAAAACAGCACGGAGAGAGAGTGGCGGACCAGTTTAAAACAGCGTTGAGTGAGAGTGGCGGACCAGTTTAAACAGTGCGGAGAGAGAGTGGCGGATCAGTTTAAAACAGCGTGGAGAGAGAGAGGCGGACCAGTTGTAAACAACGTGGAGACTGAGTGGCGGACCAGTTTAAAACAGCGCGGGGAGAAAGTGGCGGACCAGTTTAAAACAGCGCGGAGAGAGAGTGGCGGACCAGTTTATAAAAGCGCGGAGAGAGAGTGGCGGACCAGTTTATATCAGCGCGGTGAGAGAGCGGTGGTCCTGTTTAAAACAGCGTGGAGAGAGAGAGGCCGACCAGTTTTAAACAATGTGGCGAGATTCTGGTGGACTAGTTCAAATGAACATGGAGAAGCGTAGCAGACTAGTTTAAAACAGCGCGGAGATTGGCGGAGCTGTTGAAAACAGGGAGGAGAGAGAGTGGCGGACCAGTTTAAAATAGCGCGGAGAGTGGTGGACCAGGTAAAAACAGCGTGCAGAGAGAGTGGCGGACCAGCTAAAACAGCGCGGTGAGAGAGTGGCGGACCAGTTTAAAACAGCGCGGAGAGAGAGTCGCGGTCCAGTTTAAAACAGCACGGAGAGAGCGTGGTGGACCAGTTTAAAACAGCGCGGAGAGAGATCGGTGGACCGGTTTAAAACAGCACGGAGAGAGAGTCGCGGATTAGTTTAAAACAGCGCGGAGAGAGCATGGCGGACCAGTTTAAAACAGCGCGGACAGAGAGCGGTGGACCAGTTTAAAACAGCGCGGAGAGAGATCGGTGGACCGGTTTAAAACAGCGCGGAGAGAGAGCGGACAAGGTAAAAACTGCGTGGAGAGAGAGTGGTGGACCAGTTTAAAACAGCGCGGAGAGAGAGTGGTGGACCAGTTTAAAAAAGTGCGGAGAGAGAGTGGCGGACCAGTTTAAAACAGCGCGGAGAGAGAGTGGCTGACCAGTTTAAAGTATCACGGAGAGAGAGTGGCGGATTAGTTTAAAACAGCGCGGAGAGAGAGTGGCGGACCAGGTTAAAACAGCACGGAGAGAGAGTGGTGGACCAGTTTAAAACAACGTGGTGAGAGAGTGGCGGACGAGTTTAAAACAATGCGGAGAGAGAGTGGCGGATCAGTTTAAAACAGCGCGGAGAGAGAGCGGTGGACCCGTTTAAAACAGCGCGGAGAGAGAGCGGTGGACCAGTTTAAAACAGCGCGGAGAGAGAGTGGCGGACCAGTTTAAAACAGCGCGGAGAGAGAGCGGTGGACCAGTTTAAAACAGCGCGGAGAGAGAGCGGTGGACCCGTTTAAAACAGCGTGGAGAGAGAGTGGCGGACCAGTTTAAAACAGCGCGGTGAGAGAGTGGCGGACCAGTTTAAAACAGCGTGGAGAGAGAATCGCGGACCTGTTTAAAAGTGCGCGGAGAGAGTGTGGCGGACCAGATTAAAACAGCGCAGAGACAGAGTGGAGAATCATCTTAAAACTGCACGGAGAGAGAGTGGCGGAATAGATTAAAACAGCGCGGAGAGATTGTGGCGGACCAGTTTAAAACAGCGCGGAGAGAGAGTGGCGGATCAGTTTAAAACAGTGCGGAGAGAGAGTGGCGGATCAGTTTAAAACAGCACGGAGAGAGATTGGCGGATCAGTTTAAAACAACGCAGAGAGTGAGTGGAGAATCATCTTAAAACTGCAAGGAGAGAGAGTGGCGGAATAGATTAAAACAGCGCGGAGAGATTGTGGCGGATCAGTTTAAAACAGCGCAGAGAGAGACTGGCGGACAAGGTTAAAACAATATGGAGAGAGAGCGGTGGACCAGCTTAAAACAGCGCGGAGACTGAGTGGCGGACCAGTTTAAAACAGCGCGGGGAGAAAGTGGCGGACCAGTTTAAAACAGCGCGGGGAGAGAGTGGCGGACCAGTTTAAAACAGCGCGGAGAGACAGTGGCGGACCAGTTTAAAACAGCGCGGAGAGAGAGTGGCGGATCAGTTTAAAACAGCGCAGAGAGAGAGTGGCGGACCAGTTTGAAACAGCGCGGAGAGAGAGTGGCGGACCAGTTTGAAACAGCGCGGAGAGAGACTGGCGGACCAGTTTGAAGCAGCGCGGAGAGAGACTGGCGGACCAGTTTGAAACAGCGCGGAGCGAGAGTGGAGGACCAGTTTAAAACAGCGCGGAGAGAGAGTGGCGGACCAGTTTAAAACAGCGCGGGGAGAGAACGGCGGACCAGTTTAAAACAGCGCGGAGAGAGAGTGGCGGACAAGTTTGAAACAGCGCGGAGAGAGACTGGCGGACGAATTTATAACAGCGTGGAGAGATTGTGGTGGACCAATTTAAAACAGAGCGGAGAGAGAGAGTCGGACCAGTTTAAAACAGCACGGAGAGAGATTGGGGGAGTAGTTTAAAACAGCGCGGAGAGAGAGTCGCGGATTAGTTTAAAACAGCGCGGAGAGAGCGTGGCGGACCAGTTTACAACAGCGCGGACAGAGAGCGGTGGATCGGTTTAAAACAGCGCGGAGAGAGATCGGTGGACCGGTTTAAAACAGCACGGAGAGAGAGTCGCGGATTAGTTTAAAACAGCGCGGAGAGAGCGTGGCGGACCAGTTTAAAACAGCGCGGACAGAGAGCGGTGGGCCAGTTTAAAACAGCGCGGAGAGAGATCGGTGGACCGGTTTAAAACAGCGCGGAGAGAGAGTGGACCAGGTAAAAACTGCGTGGAGAGAGAGTGGTGGACCAGTTTAAAACAGCGCTGGGAGAAAGTGGCGGACCAGTTTAAAACAGCGCGGAGAGAGAGTGGCGGACCAGTTTAAAACAGCACGGAGAGAGAGTGGCGGATTAGTTTAAAACAGCACGGAGAGAGAGTGGTGGATTAGTTTAAAACAGCACGGAGAGAGAGTGACGGATTAGTTTAAAACAGAGCGGAGAGAAAGTGGCGGATCAGTTTAAAACAGCGTGGAGAGAGAGTGGCTGACCAGTTTGAAACAGCGCGGAGAGAGCGTGGCGGACCAGTTTAAAACAGCGCAGACAGAGAGCGGTGGACCAGTTTAAAACAGCGCGGAGAGAGATCGGACAAGGTAAAAACTGCGTGGAGAGAGAGTGGTGGACCAGTTTAAATCAGCGCGGAGAGAAAGTGGTGGACCAGTTTAAAAAAGTGCGGAGAGAGAGTGGCGGACCAGTTTAAAACAGCGCCGGGAGAGATTGGCGGATCAGTTTAAAACAGCACGGGGAGAGAGTGGCTGACCAGTTTAAAGTATCACGGAGAGAGAGTGGCGGATTAGTTTAAAACAGCGCGGAGAGAGAGTGGCGGACCAGGTTAAAACAGCGCGGGGAGAGAGTGGCGGACCAGTTTAAAACAGTGCGGAGAGAGAGTGACGGACTAGTTTAAAACAGCGCGGAGAGTTTGTGGCGGATCAGTTTAAAACAGCACGGAGAGAGAGTGGCGGATCAGTTTAAAACAGCCCGGAGAGAGAGTGGCGGACCAGTTTAAAACAGCGTTGAGTGAGAGTGGCGGACCAGTTTAAACAGTGCGGAGAGAGAGTGGCGGATCAGTTTAAAACAGCGTGGAGAGAGAGAGGCGGACCAGTTGTAAACAACGTGGAGACTGAGTGGCGGACCAGTTTAAAACAGCGCGGGGAGAAAGTGGCGGACCAGTTTAAAACAGCGCGGAGAGAGAGTGGCGGACCAGTTTATAAAAGCGCGGAGAGAGAGTGGCGGACCAGTTTATATCAGCGCGGTGAGAGAGCGGTGGTCCTGTTTAAAACAGCGTGGAGAGAGAGAGGCCGACCAGTTTTAAACAATGTGGCGAGATTCTGGTGGACTAGTTCAAATGAACATGGAGAAGCGTAGCAGACTAGTTTAAAACAGCGCGGAGATTGGCGGAGCTGTTGAAAACAGGGAGGAGAGAGAGTGGCGGACCAGTTTAAAATAGCGCGGAGAGTGGTGGACCAGGTAAAAACAGCGTGCAGAGAGAGTGGCGGACCAGCTAAAACAGCGCGGTGAGAGAGTGGCGGACCAGTTTAAAACAGCGCGGAGAGAGAGTCGCGGTCCAGTTTAAAACAGCACGGAGAGAGCGTGGTGGACCAGTTTAAAACAGCGCGGAGAGAGATCGGTGGACCGGTTTAAAACAGCACGGAGAGAGAGTCGCGGATTAGTTTAAAACAGCGCGGAGAGAGCATGGCGGACCAGTTTAAAACAGCGCGGACAGAGAGCGGTGGACCAGTTTAAAACAGCGCGGAGAGAGATCGGTGGACCGGTTTAAAACAGCGCGGAGAGAGAGCGGACAAGGTAAAAACTGCGTGGAGAGAGAGTGGTGGACCAGTTTAAAACAGCGCGGAGAGAGAGTGGTGGACCAGTTTAAAAAAGTGCGGAGAGAGAGTGGCGGACCAGTTTAAAACAGCGCGGAGAGAGAGTGGCTGACCAGTTTAAAGTATCACGGAGAGAGAGTGGCGGATTAGTTTAAAACAGCGCGGAGAGAGAGTGGCGGACCAGGTTAAAACAGCACGGAGAGAGAGTGGTGGACCAGTTTAAAACAACGTGGTGAGAGAGTGGCGGACGAGTTTAAAACAATGCGGAGAGAGAGTGGCGGACCAGGTTAAAACAGCGCGGAGAGAGAGTGGCGGACCAGTTTGAAACAGCGCGGAGAGAGAGTGGCGGACCAGTTTGAAACTGCGCGGAGAGAGAGTGGAGGACCAGTTTAAAACAGCGCGGAGAGAGATTGGCGGACCAGTTTAAAACAGCGTGGGGAGAGAACGGCGGACCAGTTTAAAACAGCGCGGAGAGAGAGTGGCGGATCAGTTTATAAACAGCACGGAGAGAGATTGGCGGATCAGTTTAAAACAGCGCAGAGAGTGAGTGGAGAATCATCTTAAAACTGCACGGAGAGAGAGTGGCGGAATAGATTAAAACAGCGCGGAGAGATTGTGGCGGACCAGTTTTAAACAGCGCGGAGAGAGAGTGGCGGATCAGTTTAAAACAGCGCGGAGAGAGAGTGGCGGATCAGTTTAAAACAGCACGGAGAGAGAGTGGCGGACCAGTTTAAAACAGCGCGGAGAGAGAGTGGCGGACCAGTTTAAAACAGCGCGGAGAGAGAGCGGCAGACCGGTTTCAAACAGCGCGGAGAGAGAGTGGTGGACCAGTTTAAAACATTGAGGACAGAAAGCGGTGGACCAGTTTAAAACAACGCGGAGAGAGAGCGGCGGACCGGTTTAAAACAGCGCGGAGAGAGAGCGGTGGAGCAGTTTAACAGCGTGGAGAGTGGCGGACCAGGTAAAAACAGCGTGGAGAGAGAGTGGCGACCACTTTAAAACAGCGCGGAGCGAGACTGGCGGATCAGTTTAAAACAGAGCGGAGCGAGAGTGGCGGTCCAGTTCAAAACCGTGCGGAGAGAGAGTGACGGACCAGTTTAAAACAGCGCGGAGAGTTAGTGGCGGATCAGTTTAAAACAGCGCGGAGAGATTGTGGCGGATCAGTTTAAAACAGCGTGGAGAGAGAGTGGCGGATTAGTTTAAAACAGCACGGAGAGAGAGTGATGGATTAGTTTAAAACAGCACGGAGAGAGAGTGACGGATTAGTTTAAAACAGAGCGGAGAGAAAGTGGCGGATCAGTTTAAAACAGCGCGGAGAGAGCGTGGCGGACCAGTTTAAAACAGCGCAGACAGAGAGCGATGGACCAGTTTAAAACAGCGCGGAGAGAGATCGGACAAGATAAAAACTGCGTGGAGACAGAGTGGTGGACCAGTTTAAATCAGCGCGGAGAGAAAGTGGTGGACCAGTTTAAAAAAGTGCGGAGAGAGAGTGGCGGACCAGTTTAAAGTATCACGGAGAGAGAGTGGCGGATTAGTTTAAAACAGCGCGGAGAGAGAGTGGCGGACCAGGTTAAAACAGCGCGGGGAGAGAGTGGCGGATTAGTTTAAAACAGTGCGGAGAGAGAGTGACGGACTAGTTTAAAACAGCGCGGAGAGTTTGTGGCGGATCAGTTTAAAACAGCACGGAGAGAGAGTGGCGGATCAGTTTAAAACAGCCCGGAGAGAGAGTGGCGGACCAGTTTAAAACAGTGCGGAGAGAGAGTGGCGGATCAGTTTAAAACAGCGTGGAGAGAGAGAGGCGGACCAGTTGTAAACAACGTGGAGACTGAGTGGCGGACCAGTTTAAAACAGCGTGGAGAGAGAGTGGCGGACCAGTTTGAAACAGCGCGGAGAGAAAGTGGTGGACCAGTTTAAAAAAGTGCGGAGAGAGAGTGGCGGACCAGTTTAAAACAGCGCCGGGAGAGATTGGCGGATCAGTTTAAAACAGCGCGGGGAGAGAGTGGCTGACCAGTTTAAAGTATCACGGAGAGAGAGTGGCGGATTAGTTTAAAACAGCACGGAGAGAGAGTGGCGGATCAGTTTAAAACAGCGTGGAGAGAGCGGGCGGACCAGTTTAAAACAGCCCGGAGAGAGAGTGGCGGATCAGTTTAAAACAGCATGGAGAGAGAGTGGCGGACCAGTTTAAAACAGCGTTGAGTGAGAGTGGCGGACCAGTTTAAAACAGTGCGGAGAGAGAGTGGCGGACCAATTGAAAACAGCACGGAGACAGAGAGGAGGACCAGTTTAAAACAGCACGGACAGAGAGCGGTGGACCAATTTAAAACAGTGCGGAGAGAGAGTGGCGGACCAATTTAAAACAGCGCGGAGACAGAGAGGAGGACCATTTTAAAACAGCGTGGAGAGAGAGTGGCTGACCAGGTTAAAACAGCTCGGAGAGAGAGTGACGGACCTATTTAAAACAGCGCGGACAGAGTGCGGTGGACCAGTTTAAAACAGCGTGGAAAGTGGAAGACCAGGTAAAAACAGCGTGCAGAGAGAATGGCGGATCAATTTAAAACAGCGCGGAGAGAGAGTGGCGGATCAATTTAAAACAGCGCGGAGAGAGAGTGGCGGATCAGTTTAAAACAGCGCGGAGAGAGAGTGGCGGATCAGTTTAAAACAGCACGGAGAGAGAGTGGCGGACCAGTTTAAAACAGCGCGGAGAGAGAGTGGCGGATCAATTTAAAACAGCGCGGAGAGAGAGTGGCGGATCAGTTTAAAACAGCGCGGAGAGAGAGTGGCGGATCAGTTTAAAACAGCACGGAGAGAGAGTGGCGGATCATTTTAAACAGCGCGGAGAGAGAGAGGCGGACCAGTTGTAAACAACGTGGAGAGAGTGTGGCGGACCAGTTTACAGCGCGGAGAGAGAGTGGCGGACCAGTTGTAAACAACGTGGAGACTGAGTGGCGGACCAGTTTAAAACAGCGTGGAGAGAGAGAGGTGGACCAGTTGTAAACAACGTGGAGACTGAGTGGCGGACCAGTTTAAAACAGCGCGGAGAAAGAGTGGCGGACCAGTTTGAAACAGCGCGGAGAGAGCGTGGCGGACCAGTTTAAAACAGCGCAGAGAGAGACTGGCGGACAAGGTTAAAACAATATGGAGAGAGAGCGGTGGACCAGCTTAAAACAGCGCAGAGACTGAGTGGCGGACCAGTTTAAAACAGCGCGGGGAGAAAGTGGCGGACCAGTTTAAAACAGCGCGGAGAGAGAGTGGCGGACCAGTTTATAAAAGCGCGGAGAGAGAGTGGCGGACCAGTTTATATCAGCGCGGTGAGAGAGCGGTGGTCCTGTTTAAAACAGCGTGGAGAGAGAGAGGCCGACCAGTTTTAAACAATGTGGCGAGATTCTGGTGGACTAGTTCAAATGAACATGGAGAAGCGTAGCAGACTAGTTTAAAACAGCGCGGAGATTGGCGGAGCTGTTGAAAACAGGGAGGAGAGAGAGTGGCGGACCAGTTTAAAATAGCGCGGAGAGTGGTGGACCAGGTAAAAACAGCGTGCAGAGAGAGTGGCGGACCAGCTAAAACAGCGCAGTGAGAGAGTGGCGGACCAGTTTAAAACAGCGCGGAGAGAGAGTCGCGGTCCAGTTTAAAACAGCACGGAGAGAGCGTGGTGGACCAGTTTAAAACAGCGCGGAGAGAGATCGGTGGACCGGTTTAAAACAGCACGGAGAGAGAGTCGCGGATTAGTTTAAAACAGCGCGGAGAGAGCATGGCGGACCAGTTTAAAACAGCGCGGACAGAGAGCGGTGGACCAGTTTAAAACAGCGCGGAGAGAGATCGGTGGACCGGTTTAAAACAGCACGGAGAGAGAGTCGCGGATTAGTTTAAAACAGCGCGGAGAGAGCATGGCGGACCAGTTTAAAACAGCGCGGAGAGAGAGTGGTGGACCAGTTTAAAACAGCGCGGAGAGAGAGTGGTGGACCAGTTTAAAAAAGTGCGGAGAGAGAGTGGCGGACCAGTTTAAAACAGCGCGGAGAGAGATTGGCTGACCAGTTTAAAGTATCACGGAGAGAGAGTGGTGGACCAGTTTAAAACAACGTGGTGAGAGAGTGGCGGACGAGTTTAAAACAACGCGGAGAGAGAGTGGCGGACCACGTTAAAACAGCGTGGAGAGTGAGTGGCGGACCAGGTTAAAACAGCGCGGAGAGAGAGTGACGGACCAGTTTGAAACAGCGCGGAGAGAGAGTGGCGGACCAGTTTGAAACTGCGCGGAGAGAGAGTGGCGGACCAGTTTAAAACAGCGCGGAGAGAGATTGGCGGACCAGTTTAAAACAGCGTGGGGAGAGAACGGCGGACCAGTTTAAAACAGCGCGGAGAGAGAGTGGCGGATCAGTTTATAAACAGCACGGAGAGAGATTGGCGGATCAGTTTAAAACAGCGCAGAGAGTGAGTGGAGAATCATCTTAAAACTGCACGGAGAGAGAGTGGCGGAATAGATTAAAACAGCGCGGAGAGATTGTGGCGGACCAGTTTTAAACAGCGCGGAGAGAGAGTGGCGGATCAGTTTAAAACAGCGCGGAGAGAGAGTGGCGGATCAGTTTAAAACAGCACGGAGAGAGAGTGGCGGACCAGTTTAAAACAGCGCGGAGAGAGAGTGGCGGACCAGTTTAAAACAGCGCGGAGAGAGAGTGGCGGACCAGTTTAAAACAGCGCGGAGAGAGAGCGGCAGACCGGTTTCAAACAGCGCGGAGAGAGAGTGGTGGACCAGTTTAAAACATTGAGGACAGAAAGCGGTGGACCAGTTTAAAACAACGCGAAGAGAGAGCGGCGGACCGGTTTAAAACAGCGCGGAGAGAGAGCGGTGGAGCAGTTTAACAGCGTGGAGAGTGGCGGACCAGGTAAAAACAGCGTGGAGAGAGAGTGGCGACCACTTTAAAACAGCGCGGAGCGAGACTGGCGGATCAGTTTAAAACAGAGCGGAGCGAGAGTGGCGGTCCAGTTCAAAACCGTGCGGAGAGAGAGTGACGGACCAGTTTAAAACAGCGCGGAGAGTTAGTGGCGGATCAGTTTAAAACAGCGCGGAGAGATTGTGGCGGATCAGTTTAAAACAGCGCAGAGAGAGACTGGCGGACAAGGTTAAAACAATATGGAGAGAGAGTGGTGGACCAGCTTAAAACAGCGCGGGGAGAGAGTGGCGGACCAGTTTAAAACAGCGTGGAGAGAGAGTGGCGGACCAGTTTGAAACAGCGCGGAGAGAAAGTGGTGGACCAGTTTAAAAAAGTGCGGAGAGAGAGTGGCGGACCAGTTTAAAACAGCGCCGGGAGAGATTGGCGGATCAGTTTAAAACAGCGCGGGGAGAGAGTGGCTGACCAGTTTAAAGTATCACGGAGAGAGAGTGGCGGATTAGTTTAAAACAGCACGGAGAGAGAGTGGCGGATCAGTTTAAAACAGCGTGGAGAGAGCGGGCGGACCAGTTTAAAACAGCCCGGAGAGAGAGTGGCGGATCAGTTTAAAACAGCACGGAGAGAGAGTGGCGGACCAGTTTAAAACAGCGTTGAGTGAGAGTGGCGGACCAGTTTAAAACAGTGCGGAGAGAGTGTGGCGGACCAATTGAAAACAGCGCGGAGACAGAGAGGAGGACCAGTTTAAAACAGCATGGAGAGAGAGTGACGGACCAATTTAAAACAGCGCGGAGAGAGAGTGGCGGACCAATTTAAAACAGCGCGGAGACAGAGAGGAGGACCAGTTTAAAACAGCGTGGAGAGAGAGTGGCTGACCAGGTTAAAACAGCTCGGAGAGAGAGTGACGGACCTATTTAAAACAGCGCGGACAGAGTGCGGTGGACCAGTTTAAAACAGCGCGGAGAGAGAGAGGCGGACCAGTTGTAAACAACGTGGAGACTGAGTGGCAGACCAGTTTAAAACAGCGTGGAGAGAGAGAGGTGGACCAGTTGTAAACAACGTGGAGACTGAGTGGCGGACCAGTTTAAAACAGCGCGGAGAAAGAGTGGCGGACCAGGTTGAAACAGCGCGGAGAGAGCGTGGCGGACCAGTTTAAAACAGCGCAGAGAGAGACTGGCGGACAAGGTTAAAACAATATGGAGAGAGAGCGGTGGACCAGCTTAAAACAGCGCAGAGGCTGAGTGGCGGACCAGTTTAAAACAGCGCGGGGAGAAAGTGGCGGACCAGTTTAAAACAGCGCGGAGAGAGAGTGGCGGACCAGTTTATAAAAGCGCGGAGAGAGAGTGGCGGACCAGTTTATATCAGCGCGGTGAGAAAGCGGTGGTCCTGTTTAAAACAGCGTGGAGAGAGAGAGGCCGACCAGTTTTAAACAATGTGGCGAGATTCTGGTGGACTAGTTCAAATGAACATGGAGAAGCGTAGCAGACTAGTTTAAAACAGCGCGGAGATTGGCGGAGCTGTTGAAAACAGGGAGGAGAGAGAGTGGCGGACCAGTTTAAAATAGCGCGGAGAGTGGTGGACCAGGTAAAAACAGCGTGCAGAGAGAGTGGCGGACCAGCTAAAACAGCGCGGTGAGAGAGTGGCGGTCCAGTTTAAAACAGCACGGAGAGAGCGTGGTGGACCAGTTTAAAACAGCGCGGAGAGAGATCGGTGGACCGGTTTAAAACAGCACGGAGAGAGAGTCGCGGATTAGTTTAAAACAGCGCGGAGAGAGCATGGCGGACCAGTTTAAAACAGCGCGGACAGAGAGCGGTGGACCAGTTTAAAACAGCGCGGAGAGAGATCGGTGGACCGGTTTAAAACAGCGCGGAGAGAGAGCGGACAAGGTAAAAACTGCGTGGAGAGAGAGTGGTGGACCAGTTTAAAACAGCGCGGAGAGAGAGTGGTGGACCAGTTTAAAACAGCGCCGGGAGAGAGATTGGCGGATCAGTTTAAAACAGCGCGGAGAGAGAGTGGCTGACCAGTTTAAAGTATCACGGAGAGAGAGTGGCGGATTAGTTTAAAACAGCGCGGAGAGAGAGTGGCGGACCAGGTTAAAACAGCACGGAGAGAGAGTGGTGGACCAGTTTAAAACAACGTGGTGAGACTGTGGCGGACGAGTTTAAAACAATGCGGAGAGAGAGTGGCGGACCACGTTAAACAGCGTGGAGAGTGAGTGGCGGACCAGGTTAAAACAGCGCGGAGAGAGAGTGGCGGACCAGTTTGAAACAGCGCGGAGAGAGAGTGGCGGACCAGTTTGAAACAGCGCGGAGAGAGAGTGGAGGACCAGTTTAAAACAGCGCGGAGAGAGATTGGCGGACCAGTTTAAAACAGCGTGGGGAGAGAACGGCGGACCAGTTTAAAACAGCGCGGAGAGAGAGTGGCGGATCAGTTTATAAACAGCACGGAGAGAGATTGGCGGATCAGTTTAAAACAGCGCAGAGAGTGAGTGGAGAATCATCTTAAAACTGCACGGAGAGAGAGTGGCGGAATAGATTAAAACAGCGCGGAGAGATTGTGGCGGACCAGTTTTAAACAGCGCGGAGAGAGAGTGGCGGATCAGTTTAAAACAGCGCGGAGAGAGAGTGGCGGATCAGTTTAAAACAGCACGGAGAGAGATTGGCGGACCAGTTTAAAACAGCGCGGAGAGAGAGTGGCGGACCAGTTTAAAACAGCGCGGAGAGAGAGTGGCGGACCAGTTTAAAACAGCGCGGAGAGAGAGCGGCAGACCGGTTTCAAACAGCGCGGAGAGAGAGTGGTGGACCAGTTTAAACATTGAGGACAGAAAGCGGTGGACCAGTTTAAAACAACGCGGAGAGAAAGCGGCGGACCGGTTTAAAACAGCGCGGAGAGAGAGCGGTGGAGCAGTTTAACAGCGTGGAGAGTGGCAGACCAGGTAAAAACAGCGTGGAGAGAGAGTGGCGACCACTTTAAAACAGCGCGGAGCGAGACTGGCGGATCAGTTTAAAACAGAGCGGAGCGAGAGTGGCGGTCCAGTTCAAAACCGTGCGGAGAGAGAGTGACGGACCAGTTTAAAACAGCGCGGAGAGTTAGTGGCGGATCAGTTTAAAACAGCGCGGAGAGATTGTGGCGGATCAGTTTAAAACAGCGTGGAGAGAGAGTGGCGGAGCAGTTTGAAACAGCGCAGAGAGAGACTGGCGGACAAGGTTAAAACAATATGGAGAGAGAGTGGTGGACCAGCTTAAAACAGCGCAGAGACTGAGTGGCGGACCAGTTTAAAACAGCGCGGGGAGAAAGTGGCGGACCAGTTTAAAACAGCGCGGGGAGAGAGTGGCGGACCAGTTTAAAACAGCGCGGAGAGACAGTGGCGGACCAGTTTAAAACAGCGCGGAGAGAGAGTGGTGGATCAGTTTAAAACAGCGCAGAGAGAGAGTGGCGGACCAGTTTGAAACAGCGCGGAGAGTGGCGGACCAGTTTGAAACAGCGCGGAGAGAGACTGGCGGACCAGTTTGAAACAGCGCGGAGAGAGAGTGGCGGACCAGTTTGAAACAGCGCGGAGCGAGAGTGGAGGACCAGTTTAAAACAGCACGGAGAGAGTGACGGATTAGTTTAAAACAGAGCGGAGAGAGAGTGGCGGATCAGTTTAAAACAGCGGGGAGAGAGAGTGGCGGACGAGTTTAAAACTGCGCGGAGAGAGAGTGGCGGACCAGGTTAAAACAGTGCGGAGAGAGCGTGGCGGACCAGTGTAAAACAGCGCGGAGAGAGAGTGGCGGACCAGTTTGAAAGAGCGCGCAGAGAGAGTGGGGGACTAGTTTTACGCAGTGTGGAGCGAGAGTGGCGGGCCAGTGTAAAACAGCGCCAAGAGAGAGCGGCGGACCAGTTCAAAACAGCGCGGAGAGATGGTGGCGGATCAGTTTAAATCAGCACGAAGAGAGAGTGGCAGACCAGTTTAAAACAGCGTGGAGTGAGAGTGGCGGACCAGTTTGAAACAGCGCGGAGAGAGAGTGGCGGACGAGTTTAAAACAGCGCGGACAGAGAGTGGCGGACGAGTTTAAAACAGCGCGGAGAGAGAGCGGCGGTCCAGTTTAAAACAGCGCGAAGAGAGAGTGACGGACCACTTTTAAACAGCACGGAGGGAGAGTGGCGGACCAGTTTAAATCAGCACGAAGAGAGAGTGGCAGACCAGTTTAAAACAGCGTGGAAAGAGAGTGGAGGACCAGTTTGAAACAGCGGGGAGAGAGAGTGGCGGATCTGTTTAAAACAGCGCGGAGAGAGAGTGGCGGACGAGTTTAAAACAGCGTGGAGAGAGAGCGGCGGACCAGTTCAAAACAGCGCGGAGAGAGAGTGGAGGACCAGTTTACAACAGCGTGGAGAGATTGTGGTGGACCAGTTTAAAACAACGTGGAGAGATTGTGGTGGACCAGTTTAAAAAAGTGCGGAGAGAGAGTGGCGGACCAGTTTAAAACAGCGCGGAGAGAGAGTGGTGGACCAGTTTAAAACAACATGGTGAGAGAGTGGCGGACGAGCTTAAAACTGCGCGGAGAGTGGCGGACCACGTTAAAACAGCGTGGAGAGTGAGTGGCGGACCAGGTTAAAACAGCGCGGAGAGAGACTGGCGGACGAGTTTATAACAGCGTGGAGAGATTGTGGTGGACCAATTTAAAACAGAGCGGAGAGAGAGAGAGTCGGACCAGTTTAAAACAGCACGGAGAGAGATTGGGGGAGTAGTTTAAAACAGCGCGGAGAGAGAGTCGCGTATTAGTTTAAAACAGCGCGGAGAGAGCATGGCGGACCAGTTTAAAACAGCGCGGACAGAGAGCGGTGGACCAGTTTAAAACAGCGCGGAGAGAGATCGGTGGACCGGTTTAAAACAGCACGGAGAGAGAGTCGCGGATTAGTTTAAAACAGTGCGGAGAGAGCATGGCGGACCAGTTTAAAACAGCGCGGACAGAGAGCGGTGGACCAGTTTAAAACAGCGCGGAGAGAGATCGGTGGACCGGTTTAAAACAGCGCGGAGAGAGAGCGGACAAGGTAAAAACTGCGTGGAGAGAGAGTGGTGGACCAGTTTAAAACAGCGCGGAGAGAGAGTGGTGGACCAGTTTAAAAAAGTGCGGAGAGAGAGTGGCGGACTAGTTTAAAACAGCGCGGAGAGAGATTGGCGGATCAGTTTAAAACAGCGCGGAGAGAGAGTGGCTGACCAGTTTAAAGTATCACGGAGAGAGAGTGGCGGATTAGTTTAAAACAGCGCGGAGAGAGAGTGGCGGACCAGGTTAAAACAGCGCGGGGAGAGAGTGGCGGACCAGTTTAAAACAGTGCGGAGAGAGAGTGGCGGATCAGTTTAAAACAGCGCGGAGAGAGAGCGGTGGACCCGTTTAAAACAGGGCGGAGAGAGAGCGGTGGACCAGTTTAAAACAGCGCGGAGAGAGAGTGGCGGACCAGTTTAAAACAGCGCGGAGAGAGAGCGGTGGACCAGTTTAAAACAGCGCGGAGAGAGAGCGGTGGACCAGTTTAAAACAGCGTGGAGAGAGAGGGGCGGACCAGTTTAAAACAGCGCGGTGAGAGAGTGGCGGACCAGTTTAAAACAGCGTGGAGAGAGAATCGCGGACCTGTTTAAAAGTGCGCGGAGAGAGAGGGGCGGACCAGTTTAAAACAGCGCAGAGAGAGAGTGGAGAATCATCTTAAAACTGCACGGAGAGAGAGTGGCGGAATAGATTAAAACAGCGCGGAGAGAGAGTGGCGGATCAGTTTAAAACAGCGCGGAGAGAGAGTGGCGGATCAGTTTAAAACAGCACGGAGAGAGATTGGCGGATCAGTTTAAAACAGCGCAGAGAGTGAGTGGAGAATCATCTTAAAACTGCACGGAGAGAGAGTGGCGGAATAGATTAAAACAGCGCGGAGAGATTGTGGCGGACCAGTTTAAAACAGCGCGGAGAGAGAGTGGCGGATCAGTTTAAAACAGCGCGGAGAGAGAGTGGCGGATCAGTTTAAAACAGCACGGAGAGAGAGTGGCGGACCAGTTTAAAACAGCGCAGAGAGAGAGTGGCGGACCAGTTTAAAACATTGAGGACAGAAAGCGGTGGACCAGTTTAAAACAACGCGGAGAGAGAGCGGCGGACCGGTTTAAAACAGCGCGGAGAGAGAGCGGTGGAGCAGTTTAACAGCGTGGAGAGTGGCGGACCAGGTAAAAACAGCGTGGAGAGAGAGTGGCGACCACTTTAAAACAGCGCGGAGCGAGACTGGCGGATCAGTTTAAAACAGAGCGGAGCGAGAGTGGCGGTCCAGTTCAAAACCGTGCGGAGAGAGAGTGATGGACCAGTTTAAAACAGCGCGGAGAGTTAGTGGCGGATCAGTTTAAAACAGCGCGGAGAGATTGTGGCGGATCAGTTTAAAACAGCGTGGAGAGAGAGTGGCGGAGCAGTTTGAAACAGCGCAGAGAGAGACTGGCGGACAAGGTTAAAACAATATGGAGAGAGAGCGGTGGACCAGCTAAAAACAGCGCAGAGACTGAGTGGCGGACCAGTTTAAAACAGCGCGGGGAGAAAGTGGCGGACCAGTTTAAAACAGCGCGGGGAGAGAGTGGCGGACCAGTTTAAAACAGCGCGGAGAGACAGTGGCGGACCAGTTTAAAACAGCGCGGAGAGAGAGTGGCGGATCAGTTTAAAACAGCGCAGAGAGAGAGTGGCGGACCAGTTTGAAACAGCGCGGAGAGAGAGTGGCGGACCAGTTTGAAACAGCGCGGAGAGAGACTGGCGGACCAGTTTGAAACAGCGCAGAGAGAGAGTGGCGGACCAGTTTGAAACAGCGCGGAGCGAGAGTGGAGGACCAGTTTAAAACAGCGCGGAGAGATTGTGGAGGACCAGTTTCAAACTGCGCGGGGATAGAGTGGCGGACCAGTTAAAAACAGCGTGGAGAGAGAGTCGCGGATTAGTTTAAAACAGCGCGGAGAGAGCGTGGCGGACCAGTTTACAACAGCGCGGACAGAGACCGGTGGATCGGTTTAAAACAGCGCGGAGAGAGAGTGGCGGACCAGTTTAAAACAGCGCGGAGAGAGAGCGGCAGACCGGTTTCAAACAGCGCGGAGAGAGAGTGGTGGACCAGTTTAAAACATTGAGGACAGAAAGCGGTGGACCAGTTTAAAACAACGCGGAGAGAGAGCGGCGGACCGGTTTAAAACAGCGCGGAGAGAGAGCGGTGGAGCAGTTTAACAGCGTGGAGAGTGGCGGACCAGGTAAAAACAGCGTGGAGAGAGAGTGGCGACCACTTTAAAACAGCGCGGAGCGAGACTGGCGGATCAGTTTAAAACAGAGCGGAGCGAGAGTGGCGGTCCAGTTCAAAACCGTGCGGAGAGAGAGTGACGGACCAGTTTAAAACAGCGCGGAGAGTTAGTGGCGGATCAGTTTAAAACAGCGCGGAGAGATTGTGGCGGATCAGTTTAAAACAGCGTGGAGAGAGAGTGGCGGAGCAGTTTGAAACAGCGCAGAGAGAGACTGGCGGACAAGGTTAAAACAATATGGAGAGAGAGCGGTGGACCAGCTTAAAACAGCGCAGAGACTGAGTGGCGGACCAGTTTAAAACAGCGCGGGGAGAAAGTGGCGGACCAGTTTAAAACAGCGCGGGGAGAGAGTGGCGGACCAGTTTAAAACAGCGCGGAGAGACAGTGGCGGACCAGTTTAAAACAGCGCGGTGAGAGAGTGGCGGATCAGTTTAAAACAGCGCGGAGAGAGAGTGGCGGACCAGTTTGAAACAGCACGGAGAGAGAGTGGCGGACCAGTATGAAACAGCGCAGAGAGAGACTGGCGGACCAGTTTGAAACAGCGCGGAGAGAGAGTGGCGGACCAGTTTGAAACAGCGCGGAACGAGAGTGGAGGACCAGTTTAAAACAGCGCGGAGAGAGAGTGGTGGACCAGTTTAAAACAGCGCGGAGAGAGATCGGTGGACCGGTTTAAAACAGCGCGGAGAGAGAGTGGACCAGGTAAAAACTGCGTGGAGAGAGAGTGGCGGACCAGTTTAAAACAGCGCTGGGAGAAAGTGGCGGACCAGTTTAAAACAGCGTGGGGAAAGAATGGCGGACCAGTTTAAAACAGCACGGAGAGAGAGTGGCGGACAAGTTTGAAACAGCGCGGTGACAGAGAGGAGGACCATTTTAAAACAGCGTGGAGAGAGAGTGGCTGACCAGGTTAAAACAGCTCGGAGAGAGAGTGACGGACCTATTTAAAACAGCGCGGACAGAGTGCGGTGGACCAGTTTAAAACAGCGTGGAAAGTGGAAGACCAGGTAAAAACAGCGTGCAGAGAGAATGGCGGATCAATTTAAAACAGCGCGGAGAGAGAGTGGCGGACCAGTTTAAAACAGCGTGGAGAGAGAATGGCGGATCAATTTAAAACAGCGCGGAGAGAGAGTGGCGGATCAGTTTAAAACAGCGCGGAGAGAGAGTGGCGGATCATTTTAAACAGCGCGGAGAGAGAGAGGCGGACCAGTTGTAAACAACGTGGAGAGAGTGTGGCGGACCAGTTTACAGCGCGGAGAGAGAGTGGCGGACCAGTTGTAAACAACGTGGAGACTGAGTGGCGGACCAGTTTAAAACAGCGTGGAGAGAGAGAGGTGGACCAGTTGTAAACAACGTGGAGACTGAGTGGCGGACCAGTTTAAAACAGCGCGGAGAAAGAGTGGCGGACCAGTTTGAAACAGCGCGGAGAGAGCGTGGCGGACCAGTTTAAAACAGCGCAGAGAGAGACTGGCGGACAAGGTTAAAACAATATGGAGAGAGAGCGGTGGACCAGCTTAAAACAGCGCAGAGACTGAGTGGCGGACCAGTTTAAAACAGCGCGGGGAGAAAGTGGCGGACCAGTTTAAAACAGCGCGGAGAGAGAGTGGCGGACCAGTTTATAAAAGCGCGGAGAGAGAGTGGCGGACCAGTTTATATCAGCGCGGTGAGAGAGCGGTGGTCCTGTTTAAAACAGCGTGGAGAGAGAGAGGCCGACCAGTTTTAAACAATGTGGCGAGATTCTGGTGGACTAGTTCAAATGAACATGGAGAAGCGTAGCAGACTAGTTTAAAACAGCGCGGAGATTGGCGGAGCTGTTGAAAACAGGGAGGAGAGAGAGTGGCGGACCAGTTTAAAATAGCGCGGAGAGTGGTGGACCAGGTAAAAACAGCGTGCAGAGAGAGTGGCGGACCAGCTAAAACAGCGCGGTGAGAGAGTGGCGGACCAGTTTAAAACAGCGCGGAGAGAGAGTCGCGGATTAGTTTAAAACAGCGCGGAGAGAGCATGGCGGACCAGTTTAAAACAGCGCGGACAGAGAGCGGTGGACCAGTTTAAAACAGCGCGGAGAGAGATCGGTGGACCGGTTTAAAACAGCGCGGAGAGAGAGCGGACAAGGTAAAAACTGCGTGGAGAGAGAGCGGTGGACCAGTTTAAAACAGCGCGGAGAGAGAGTGGTGGACCAGTTTAAAAAAGTGCGGAGAGAGAGTGGCGGACCAGCTTAAAACAGCGCGGAGAGAGAGTGGCTGACCAGTTTAAAGTATCACGGAGAGAGAGTGGCGGATTAGTTTAAAACAGCGCGGAGAGAGAGTGGCGGACCAGGTTAAAACAGCACGGAGAGAGAGTGGTGGACCAGTTTAAAACAACGTGGTGAGAGAGTGGCGGACGAGTTTAAAACAATGCGGAGAGAGAGTGGCGGACCACGTTAAAACAGCGTGGAGAGTGAGTGGCGGACCAGGTTAAAACAGCGCGGAGAGAGAGTGGCGGACCAGTTTGAAACAGCGCGGAGAGAGAGTGGCGGACCAGTTTGAAACTGCGCGGAGAGAGAGTGGAGGACCAGTTTAAAACAGCGCGGAGAGAGATTGGCGGACCAGTTTAAAACAGCGTGGGGAGAGAACGGCGGACCAGTTTAAAACAGCGCGGAGAGAGAGTGGCGGATCAGTTTATAAACAGCACGGAGAGAGATTGGCGGATCAGTTTAAAACAGCGCAGAGAGTGAGTGGAGAATCATCTTAAAACTGCACGGAGAGAGAGTGGCGGAATAGATTAAAACAGCGCGGAGAGATTGTGGCGGACCAGTTTTAAACAGCGCGGAGAGAGAGTGGCGGATCAGTTTAAAACAGCGCGGAGAGAGAGTGGCGGATCAGTTTAAAACAGCACGGAGAGAGAGTGGCGGACCAGTTTAAAACAGCACGGAGAGAGAGTGGCGGACCAGTTTAAAACAGCGCGGAGAGAGAGCGGCAGACCGGTTTCAAACAGCGCGGAGAGAGAGTGGTGGACCAGTTTAAAACATTGAGGACAGAAAGCGGTGGACCAGTTTAAAACAACGCGAAGAGAGAGCGGCGGACCGGTTCAAAACCGTGCGGAGAGAGAGTGACGGACCAGTTTAAAACAGCGCGGAGAGTTAGTGGCGGATCAGTTTAAAACAGCGCGGAGAGATTGTGGCGGATCAGTTTAAAACAGCGCAGAGAGAGACTGGCGGACAAGGTTAAAACAATATGGAGAGAGAGTGGTGGACAGCTTAAAACAGCGCGGGGAGAGAGTGGCGGGACCAGTTTAAAACAGCGTGGAGAGAGAGTGGCTGACCAGTTTAAAGTATCACGGAGAGAGAGTGGCGGATTATTTTAAAACAGCACGG
>NW_027598773.1:0-36958 GCF_964194155.1 Cetorhinus maximus
AACCAGAGCTTAACAGAGACTAAACAGAGCAAAACAGAGACAAACAGAGCAATAAAGGGCCAAACAGAGACAAACAGAGCAAAAGAGCGACACATAGAGGCAAACAGAGCCAAAAAGAGCAAAGAAGACCACAACAGAGCCAAACAGAGCCAAACAGAAACTAACAAAGACAAACAGAGCAAAACAGAGCCAAACAGAGACAAACAGAGCGAAACAGAGCCAAACAGAGCCAAACAGAGCAAAACAGAGTGAAACAGAGCCAGAGAGAGTCAAACAGAGCCAAACAGAGCACATCAAGACAAGCAGAGTCAAACAGAGCCAAAAAGAGAAAAAACAGAGCCAAACGGAGCAAAACAGAGCCAAACAGAGACAAACAGAGCCAAACAGAGACAAACAGATTCATACAGTGCCAAAAAGAGCACAACTAAGCCAAACAGAGCCCAACAGAGCCAACCAAAGCACAACAGAGCCATACTGAGGCACGCAGATCCGAACAGAGCCAAACAGACCCAAACAGACCCAAACGGAGCCAAACAGAGGCAAACAGAGCAAAACAGAGCCAAACAGAGTCAAAGAGAGTAATACAGGGCCAAACAGAGCCAAGCAGAGCCAAACAGAGCCAACAGAGCCAAACAGAGCCGAACAGAGCAAAACAGAGCCAAACAGAGCCAAACAGAGCCAAACGGAGCCCAACAGAGCCAAAGAGATTCAAACAGAGCCAAGCAGAGCCAAACAGAGCCCAACAGAGCACAACAGATTCCAGCAGAGCCAACCAGAGCCAAACAGAGAAAAACAGAATTAAACAGAGCCAGAAAGAGCCAAACAAAGCCAAACAGAGCCAAACAGAGCATAACAGTGCCAAACAGAGCCAAACAGAGCAAAACCGAAGCAAACAGAGCCAAACAGAGCAAAGCAGAGCCTAACAGAGCCAAACACATTCAAACAGAGCCAAACAGATCAAAACAGAGCCAAACAGAGCCAAACAGAGCCCAGCAGAGCCAAACAGATTGAACCAGAGCCAAACCGAGCCCAACAGAGTCAAGCAGAACAGAACAGAGCCAAACAGAGACAATCAGAGCCCAACAGAGGAAAACAGAGTTAAACAGAGCATAACAGAGCCAAACAGATCCGAACAGAGCCAGCCAGAGCCAAACAGAGCAGAACAGAGTTAAACAGAGCCAGACAGAGCCAAACAGAGCCAAACAGAGCCAAACAGAGCACAACAGGGCCAAACAGAGCCATACAGAGCAAAACCGAAGCAAACAGAGCCAAACAGAGCAAAGCAGAGCCCAACAGAGCCAAACACATTCAAACAGAGCCAAACAAAGCCAAGCAGAGCCCAAACGAGTTAAACAGAGCAAAACAAAGCCAATCAGAGCCCAACAGCGCCAAACAGAGTGAAACAGAGCATAATAGAGCCAAACAGAACCGAACAGAGCCAAACAGAGCAATACAGAGTGTAACAGAGCCAGACAGAGCCAAAAGATCCAGGCAGAGCCAAACCGAGCCAACCAGCGTCAAACAGAGCAATAAAGGGCCAAACAGAGCAAAAGAGAGCCAAACAGAGGCAAACTGAGCCAAACAGAGCCATACAGACCACAACAGAGCCAAACAGAGCCAAACAGAGCCTAACAGAGACAAACAGAGCAAAACAGAGACAGACAGAGACAAACAGAGACAAACAGAGCAATACAGGGCCAAACAGAGCCAAACAGAGCAAAAGAGAGCCACACAGAGGCAAACAGAGCCAAACAAGGCAAAACAGACCACAACAGAGCCAAACAGAGCCAAACAGAAACTAACAGAGATCCAACTAACAGAGACAAACAGAGCAAAACAGAGCCAAACAGAGACAAACAGAGCCAAACAGAGACAAACAGATCCATACAGTGCCAAAAATAGCACAACTAAGCCAAACAGAGCCAACCAAAGCACAACAGAGCCAAACTGAGGCACGCAGATCCAAACAGAGCCAAACAGACCCAAACAGACCCAAACGGAGCCAAACAGAGGCAAACAGAGCAAAACAGAGCCAAACAGAGCCAAACAGAGTTAAAGAGAGTAATACAGGGCCAAACAGAGCCAAACAGAGCCAAACAGAGCCAACAGAGCCAAACAGAGCCGAACAGAGCAAAACAGAGCCAAACAGAGCCAAACAGAGCCAAACAGAGTCCAACAGTGCACAACAGAGTCAAGCAGAGCCAAACAGAGCCAAACAGAGCCAAACAGAGCCAAAAAGAGCCAAACAGAGCCCAACAGAGCCAAACACATTCAAACAGAGCCAAACAGAGCCAAACACAGCCCAAACGAGTCAAACAGAGCCAGACAGAGCCAAACAGAGCCCAAAAGAGCCAAACAGAGTGAAACAGAGCAAAACAGAGCCAAACAGACCCCAACAGAGCCAAACAGATCCAATCAGAGCAATAAAGAGAGAAATGGAGCAATAAAGGGCCAAACAGAGCCAAAAAGAGCAGAAGAGAGCCAAACAGAGGCATACAGAGACAAACAGAGCCAAACAGACCTCAACAGAGCCAAACAGAGCCTAACAGAGACATACAGAGCAAAACAGAGCCAACCAGAGACAAAGAGAGCGAAACAGAGCCAAACAGAGCCATACAGTGCCAAAAAGAGCACAACTAAGCCAAAGAGAGCCGAACAGAGCCAAACAAAGCACAACACAGCCAAACTGAGGCAAGCAGAGCCAAACAGAGCGAAACAGAGCCATACAGACCCAAACGTAGCCAAACAGAGGCAAACAGGGCAAAACAGAGCCAAACAGAGCCAAACAGAGTCAAACAGAGTAATACAGGGCCAAACAGAGCCAAACAGAGCCAACAGAGCCAAACAGAGCAAAACAGAGCAAAACAGAGCCAAACAGAGCCAAACAGAACCAAACAGAGCCCAACAGAGCCAAACAGATTCAAACAGAGCCAAACAGAGCCAAGCAGAGCCCAACAGAGCCCAAACGAGTCAAACAGAGCAAAACAAAGCAAATCAGAGCCCAACAGAGCCAAACAGAGTGAATCAGAGCAAAACAGAGCCAAACAGAGCCGAACTGAGCCAAACAGAGCCAGACAAAGCAATACAGAGTGAAACAGAGCCAGACAGAGCCAAACAGAGCCATGCAGAGCCAACAAGAATCAAACAGAGGAATAAAGGACCAAACAGAGCCAAACAGAGCAAAGAGAACCGAATAGAGGCAAACAGAGCGGAACAGAGCCATACAGATCACAACAGAGCCAAACAGAGCCAAACAGAGCCTAACAGAGACAAACAGAGCAAAACAGAGGCAAACAGAGCCAAACAGAGTCAAACAGAGTAATACAGGGCCAAACAGAGCCAAACAGAGCCAAACAGAGCCAACAGAGCCAAACAGAGCCAAACAGAGCCAAGCAGAGGCAAACAGAGACAAACAGAGCCAAACAGAGCCCAACAGAGCCAAACAGATTCAAACAGAGCCAAGCAGAGGCAAACAGAGCCAAGCAGAGCCCAACAGAGCCCAAAAAAGTCAAACAGAGGTAAACAATGCCAGTCAGAGCCCAACAGAGCCAAACAGAGTGAAACAAAGCTAAACAGAGCCAATACAGAGCAGAGCAGAGCCAAACAGAGCCAGACAGAGCAATACAGAGTGAAACAGAGCAAGTCAGAGCCAAAAGAGCCAAGCAGAGCCAAACAGAGCCAACCAGAGTCAAACAGAGCAATAAATGGCCACAGAGAGCCAAACAGAGCAAAAGAGAGCCAAACAGAGGCAAACAGAGCGGAACAGAGCCATACAGACCACAATAGAGCCAAACAGAGCCAAACAGAGACAAACAGAGTCAAACAGAGCAATGAAGGGCCAAACAGAGACAAACAGAGCAAATGAGAGCCACACAGAGGCAAACAGAGCCAAACAGAGCCAATCGGACCCAAACGGAGCCAAACAGAGGAAAACAGAGCGAAACAGAGCCAAACAGAGCCAAACAGAGCCATAAAGGGCCAAACAGAGCCAAACAGAGCAAAAGAGAGACACACAGAGGCAAACAGAGCCAAACAGAGCAAAACAGACCACAACAGTGCCAAACAGAGCCAAACAGAAACTAACAGAGACAAACAGAGCAAAACAGAGCCAAACAGAGCCAAACAGAGCCAAGCAGATCCATACAGTGCCAAAAAGATCACAACTAAGCCAAACAGAGCCAAACAGAGCCAGACAAAGCACAACAGAGCCAAACTGAGGCAAGCAGAACCAGACAGAGCCAAGCAGAGCCAAACAGACCCAAACGGAGCCAAACAGAGGAAAAGAGAGCAAAACAGAGCCAAACAGACCCAAACAGACTCAAACAGAGTAATAAAGGGCCAAACAGAGCCAAACAGAGCCAAACAGAGCCAACAGAGCCAAACAGAGCCAAACAGAGCAGAACAGAGCCCAACAGAGCCAAACAGATTCAGACAGAGCCAAACAGAGCCCAACCGAGTCAAGCAGGGCCAAACAGAGCCAAACAGAGCCCAACAGAGCAAAACAGAGCCCAACAGAGCCAAACAGATTCATACAGAGCCAAACAGAGCCCAAACGAGTCAAACAGAATAAAACAAAGCCAAACAGAGCCCAACAGAGCCAAACAGAGTGAAACAGAGCAAAACAGAGCCAAAACGAGCCGAACACAGCCAAACAGAGCCAATCAGAGCAATACAGAGTGAAAGAGAGACAGACAGAGCCAAAAGAGCCAAAAACAGCCAAACAGAGCCAAACAGAGCCTTCCAGAGTCAAACAGAGCAATAAAGGGCCAAACAGAGCCAAACAGAGCAAAAGAGAGCCGAACAGAGGCATACAGAGCCAAACAGAGCAAAGCAGACCACAACTGAGCCAAACAGAAACTAACAGAGACATACAGAGCAAAACAGAGCTAACAGAGAAAAAGAGAGCGAAACAGAGCCAAACAGAGCCATACAGTGCCAAAAAGAGCACAACTAAGCCAAAGAGTGCCGAACAGAGCCAAACAAAGCACAACACAGCCAAACTGAGGCAAGCAAAGCCAAACAGAGCGAAACAGAGCCAAACAGACCCAAACGTAGCTAAACAGAGGCAAACAGGGCAAAACAGAGCCAAACAGAGCCAAACAGAGTCAAACAGAGTAATACAGGGCCAAACAGAGCCAAACAGAGCCAACAGAGCCAAACAGAGCCAAACAGAGCCCATCAGAGCCAAACAGAGCCAAACAGAGCCTAACAGAGTCAAGCAGAACAAAACAGCGCACAACAGAGCCAAACAGAGCCAAACAGATCAAAACCGACGCAAAAAGAGCCCAACAGAGCCAAACACATTCAAACAGAGCCAAACAAAGCCAAACAGAGCCCAAACGAGTTAAACATAGCAAAACAAAGACAATTAGAGCCCAACAGAGCCAAACAGAGTGAAACAGAGCAAAACAGAGCCAAACAGAGCCGAGCAGATCCAAACAGAGCCAAACAGAGCAATACAGAGTGAAACAGAGCCAGACAGAGCCAATAGAGCCAAGCAGTGCCAACCAGAGCCAATCAGAATCAAACAGAGCAATAAAGGGCCAAACAGAGCCAAACAGAGCAAAGCAGAGCCAAACAGAGGCAAACTGAGCCAAACAGAGCCTTAAAGACCACAACAGAGCCAAACAGAGCCAAATAGAGCCTAACAGAGACAAACAGAGCAAAAGAGAGCCAAACAGAGACAAACAGAGACAAACAGAGCAATGAAGGGCCAAACAGAGCCAAACAGAGCAAAAGAGAGACACACAGAGGCAAACAGAGCCAAACAGAGCAAAACAGACCACAACAGTGCCAAACAGAGCCAAACAGAAACTAACAGAGACAAACAGATCAAAACAGAGCCAAACAGAGCCAAACAGATCCATACAGTGCCAAAAAGATCACAACTAAGCCAAACAGAGCCAAACAGAGCCAGACAAAGCGCAACAGAGCCAAACTGAGGCAAGCAGAACCAGACAGAGCCAAGCAGAGCCAAACAGACCCAAACGGAGCAAAGCAGAGGAAAAGAGAGTAACACAGAGCCAAACAGAGCCAAACAGAGTCAAACAGAGTAATAAAGGGCCAAAATGAGCCAAACAGAGCCAAACAGAGCCAACAGAGCCAAACAGAGCCAAACAGAGCAGAACAGAGCCCAACAGAGCCAAACAGATTCAGACAGAGCCAAACAGAGCCAAACAAAGCCCAACAGAGTCAAGCAGAGCCAAACAGAGCCAAACAGAGCCAAACAGAGTCAGCAGAGCAAAACAGAGCCCAACAGAGCCAAACAGATTCAAACAGAGCCAAACAGAGCCCAAACGAGTCAAACAGAATAAAACAAAGCCAAACAGAGCCCAACAGAGCCAAACAGAGTGAAACAGAGCAAAACAGAGCCAAAACGAGCCGAACAGAGCCAAACAGAGCCAATCAGAGCAATAGAGAGTGAAATAGAGACAGACCGAGCCAAAAGAGCCAAAACAGCCAAACAGAGCCAAACAGAGCCTTCCAGAGTCAAACAGAGCAATAAAGGGCCAAACAGAGCCAAACAGAGCAAAAGAGAGCCGAACAGAGGCATACAGAGCCAAACAGAGCAAAGCAGACCACAACTGAGCCAAACAGAAACTAACAGAGACATACAGAGCAAAACAGAGCCAAACAGAGACAAAGAGAGCGAAACAGAGCCAAACAGGGCCATACAGTGCCAAAAAGAGCACAACTAAGCCAAAGAGAGCCGAACAGAGCCAAACAAAGCACAACACAGCCAAACTGAGGCAAGCAGAGCCAAACAGAGCGAAACAGAGCCAAACAGACCCAAACGTAGCTAAACAGAGGCAAACAGGGCAAAACAGAGCCAAACAGAGCCAAACTGAGTCAAACAGAGTAATACAGGGCAAAACAGAGCCAACAGAGCCAAACAGAGCCAAACAAAGCAAAACAGAGCCAAACAGAGCCAAACAGAGCCAAACAGAGCCAACAGAGCCAAACAGAGTCAAACAGAGTCAAACAGAGTCAAAACAGAGCAAATAGGGCCAACAGAGCCAAATACAGCAAAAGAGAGCCACACAGAGGCAAACAGAGCCAAAGAGAGCCAAACGGACCACACGGAGCCAAGCAGAGGCAAACAGAGCAAAACAGAGCCAAGCAGAACAAAACAGAGCCAAACAGAGTCAAACAGACCCCAACAGAGTGAATCAGAGCCAAACAGAGCCACACAGATCTGAACAGAGCCAAACAGAGCAAAACAGAGCAATACAGAGTGAAACAGAGCCAGACAGAGCCAAAAGAGCCATGCAGAGCCAAACAGAGCCAACCGGAGTCAAACAGAGCAATAACGGACCAAACAGAGCCAAACAGAGCAGAAGAGAGCCAAACAGAAGCAAACAGAGCGGAACAGAGCCATACAGACCACAACAGAGCCAAACAGAGCCAAACAGAGCCTAACAGAGACAAACAGAGCAAAACAGAGCCAAACAGAGACAAACAGAGTCCAACAGAGCAATAAAGGGCCAAACAGAGACAAATACAGCAAAAGAGAGCCACACAGAGGCAAACAGAACCAAACAGAGCCATACGGACCCAAACGGAGCCAAACAGAGGCAAACAGAGCAAAACAGAGCCAAACAGAGCCAAACAGAGTCAAACAGAGCCCAACAGAGGAAATCAGACTGAAACAGAGCCAAACAGAGCTAACAGATTCAACCGGAGCCAAACAGAGCCCAACGGAGTCAAGCAGAACAAAACAGACCCAAACAGAGTCAAACAGAGCCCAACAGAGGAAAACAGAGTTAAACAGCGTATAACAGAGCCAAACAGATCCGAACAGAGCCAACCAGAGCCAAACAGAGCAAAACAGAGATAAACAGAGCCAGAAAGAGCCAAACAAAGCCAAACAGAGCCAAACAGAGCACAACAGTGCCAAACAGAGCCAAACAGAGCAAAACCGAAGCAAACAGAGCCAAACAGAGCAAAGCAGAGCCTAACAGAGCCAAACACATTCAAACAGAGCCAAACAGATCAAAACAGAGCCAAACAGAGCCAAACAGAGCCCAACAGAGCCAAACAGATTGAACCAGAGCCAAACCGAGCCCAACAGAGTCAAGCAGAACAGAGCAGAGCCAAACAGAGACAACAGAGCCCAACAGAGGAAAACAGAGTTAAACAGAGCATAACAGAGCCAAACAGATCCGAACAGAGCCAGCCAGAGCCAAACAGAGCAGAACAGAGTTAAACAGAGCCAGACAGAGCCAAACAGAGCCAAACAGAGCACAACAGGGCCAAACAGAGCCAAACAGAGCAAAACCGAAGCAAACAGAGCCAAACAGAGCAAAGCAGAGCCCAACAGAGCCAAACACATTCAAACAGAGCCAAACAAAGCCAAACAGAGCCCAAACGAGTTAAACAGAGCAAAACAAAGCCAATCAGAGCCCAACAGCGCCAAGCAGAGTGAAACAGAGCAAAACAGAGCCAAACAGAGCCGAACAGAGCCAAACAGAGCCAAACAGAGCAATAAAGAGTGTAACAGAGCCAGACAGAGGCAAAAGATCCAGGCAAAGCCAAACAGAGCCAACCAGAGTCAAACAGAGCAATAAAGGGCCAAACAGAGCAAAAGAGAGCCAAACAGAGGCAAACTGAGCCAAACAGAGCCATACAGACCACAACAGAGCCAAACAGAGCCTAACAGAGACAAACAGAGCAAAACAGAGACAGACAGAGACAAACAGAGACAAACAGAGACAAACAGAGCAATACAGGGCCAAACAGAGCCAAACAGAGCAAAAGAGAGCCACACAGAGGCAAACAGAGCCAAACAGAAACTAACAGAAATCCAACTAACAGAGACAAATAGAGCAAAACCGAGGCAAACAGAGACAAACAGAGCCAAACAGAGACAAACAGATCCATACAGTGCCAAAAAGAGCACAACTAAGCCAAACAGAGCCCAACAGAGCCAACCAAAGCACAACAGAGCCAAACTGAGGCACGCAGATCCAAACAGAGCCAAACAGACCCAAACAGACCCAAACGGAGCCAAACAGAGGCAAACAGAGCAAAACAGAGCCAAACAGAGTCAAAGAGAGTAATACAGGGCCAAACAGAGCCAAGCAGAGCCAATACAGAGCCAACAGAGCCAAACAGAGCCGAACAGAGCAAAACAGAGCCAAACAGAGCCAAACAGAGCCCAACAGAGCCACACAGATTCAAACAGAGCCAAGCAGAGCCAAACAGAGCCCAACAGAGCACAACAGAGTCAAGCAGAGCCAACCAGAGCCAAACAGAGAAAAACAGAGTTAAACAGAGCCAGAAAGAGCCAAACAAAGCCAAACAGAGCCAAACAGAGCACAACAGTGCCAAACAGAGCCAAACAGAGCAAAACCGAAGCAAACAGAGCCAAACAGAGCAAAGCAGAGCCTAACAGAGCCAAACACATTCAAACAGAGCTAAACAGATCAAAACAGAGCCAAACAGAGCCAAACAGAGCCCAACAGAGCCAAACAGATTGAACCAGAGCCAAACCGAGCCCAACAGAGTCAAGCAGAACAGAACAGAGCCAAACAGAGACAAACAGAGCCCAACAGAGGAAAACAGAGTTAAACAGAGCATAACAGAGCCAAACAGATCCGAACAGAGCCAGCCAGAGCCAAACAGAGCAGAACAGAGTTAAACAGAGCCAAACAGAGCAGAACAGAGTTAAACAGAGCCAGACAGAGCCAAACAGAGCCAAACAGAGCACAACAGGGCCAAACAGAGCCAAACAGAGCAGAACCGAAGCAAACAGAGCCAAACAGAGCAAAGCAGAGCCCAACAGAGCCAAACACATTCAAACAGAGCCAAACAAAGCCAAACAGAGCCCAAACGAGTTAAACAGAGCAAAACAAAGCCAATCAGAGCCCAACAGCGTCAAGCAGAGTGAAACAGAGCAAAACAGAGCAATACAGAGCCAAACAGAGCCAAACAGAGCAATACAGAGTGTAACAGAGCCAGACAGAGGCAAAAGATCCAGGCAAAGCCAAACAGA
Organism: Cetorhinus maximus; assembly: GCF_964194155.1. Lineage (NCBI taxonomy): Eukaryota > Metazoa > Chordata > Chondrichthyes > Lamniformes > Cetorhinidae > Cetorhinus > Cetorhinus maximus. Next base: position 9,995 of record NW_027598773.1, read on the forward strand.
GCCAACCAGAGTCAAACAGAGCAATAAAGGGCCAAACAGAGCAAAAGAGAGCCAAACAGAGGCAAACTGAGCCAAACAGAGCCATACAGACCACAACAGAGCCAAACAGAGCCTAACAGAGACAAACAGAGCAAAACAGAGACAGACAGAGACAAACAGAGACAAACAGAGCAATACAGGGCCAAACAGAGCCAAACAGAGCAAAAGAGAGCCACACAGAGGCAAACAGAGCCAAACAGAAACTAACAGAAATCCAACTAACAGAGACAAACAGAGCAAAACAGAGCCAAACAGAGACAAACAGAGCCAAACAGAGACAAACAGATTCATACAGTGCCAAAAAGAGCACAACTAAGCCAAACAGAGTCCAACAGAGCCAACCAAAGCACAACAGAGCCAAACTGAGGCACGCAGATCCAAACAGAGCCAAACAGACCCAAACAGACCCAAACGGAGCCAAACAGAGGCAAACAGAGCAAAACAGAGCCAAACAGAGTCAAAGAGAGTAATACAGGGCCAAACAGAGCCAAGCAGAGCCAAACAGAGCCAACAGAGCCAAACAGAGCCGAACAGAGCAAAACAGAGCCAAACAGAGCCAAACAGAGCCAAACGGAGCCCAACAGAGCCAAAGAGATTCAAACAGAGCCAAGCAGACCCAAACAGAGCCCAACAGAGCACAACAGAGTCCAGCAGAGCCAACCAGAGCCAAACAGAGAAAAACAGAGTTAAACAGAGCCAGAAAGAGCCAAACAAAGCCAAACAGAGCCAAACAGAGCACAACAGTGCCAAACTGAGCCAAACAGAGCAAAACCGAAGCAAACAGAGCCAAACAGAGCAAAGCAGAGCCTAACAGAGCCAAACACATTCAAACAGAGCCAAACAGATCAAAACAGAGCCAAACAGAGCCAAACAGAGCCCAACAGAGCCAAACAGATTGAACCAGAGCCAAACCGAGCCCAACAGAGTCAAGCAGAACAGAGCAGAGCCAAACAGAGACAATCAGAGCCCAACAGAGGAAAACAGAGTTAAACAGAGCATAACAGAGCCAAACAGATCCGAACAGAGCCAGCCAGAGCCAAACAGAGCAGAACAGAGTTAAACAGAGCCAGACAGAGCCAAACAGAGCCAAACAGAGCCAAACAGAGCACAACAGGGCCAAACAGAGCCAAACAGAGCAAAACCGAAGCAAACAGAGCCAAACATAGCAAAGCAGAGCCCAACAGAGCCAAACACATTCAAACAGAGCCAAACAAAGCCAAACAGAGCCCAAACGAGTTAAACAGAGCAAAACAAAGCCAATCAGAGCCCAACAGCGCCAAACAGAGTGAAACAGAGCAAAATAGAGCCAAACAGAACCGAACAGAGCCAAACAGAGCAATACAGAGTGTAACAGAGCCAGACAGAGCCAAAAGATCCAGGCAGAGCCAAACCGAGCCAACCAGAGTCAAACAGAGCAATAAAGGGCCAAACAGAGCAAAAGAGAGCCAAACAGAGGCAAACTGAGCCAAACAGAGCCATACAGACCACAACAGAGCCAAACAGAGCCAAACAGAGCCTAACAGAGACAAACAGAGCAAAACAGAGACAGACAGAGACAAACAGAGACAAACAGAGCAATACAGGGCCAAACAGAGCCAAACAGAGCAAAAGAGAGCCACACAGAGGCAAACAGAGCCAAACAAGGCAAAACAGACCACAACAGAGCCAAACAGAGCCAAACAGAAACTAACAGAGATCCAACTAACAGAGACAAACAGAGCAAAACAGAGCCAAACAGAGACAAACAGAGCCAAACAGAGACAAACAGATCCATACAGTGCCAAAAATAGCACAACTAAGCCAAACAGAGCCAACCAAAGCACAACAGAGCCAAACTGAGGCACGCAGATCCAAACAGAGCCAAACAGACCCAAACAGACCCACACGGAGCCAAACAGAGGCAAACAGAGCAAAACAGAGCCAAACAGAGCCAAACAGAGTTAAAGAGAGTAATACAGGGCCAAACAGAGCCAAACAGAGCCAAACAGAGCCAACAGAGCCAAACAGAGCCGAACAGAGCAAAACAGAGCCAAACAGAGCCAAACTGAGCCAAACAGAGTCCAACAGAGCACAACAGAGTCAAGCAGAGCCAAACAGAGCCAAACAGAGCCAAACAGAGCCAAAAAGAGCAAAACAGAGCCCAACAGAGCCAAACACATTCAAACAGAGCCAAACAGAGCCAAACACAGCCCAAACGAGTCAAACAGAGCCAGACAGAGCCAAACAGAGCCCAAAAGAGCCAAACAGAGTGAAACAGAGCAAAACAGAGACAAACAGACCCCAACAGAGCCAAACAGATCCAATCAGAGCAATAAAGAGTGAAATGGAGCAATAAAGGGCCAAACAGAGCCAAACAGAGCAGAAGAGAGCCAAACAGAGGCATACAGAGACAAACAGAGCCAAACAGACCACAACAGAGCCAAACAGAGCCTGACAGAGACATACAGAGCAAAACAGAGCCAAACATTGACAAACAGAGCCAAACAGAGCCAAACAGAGCCATACAGTGCCAAAAAGAGCACAACTAAGCCAAAGAGAGCCAAACAGAGCCAAACAAAGCACAACAGAGCCAAACCGAGGCAAACATTGCAAAACAGGGCAACACAGAGCCAGACAGATCCAAACTGAGTCAAACAGAGTAATACAGGGCCACACAGAGCCAAACAGAGCCAAACAGAGCCAACAGAGCCAAACAGAGCCAAACAGAGCAAAACAGAGCCAAACAGAGCCAAACAGAGCCAACCAGAGCCCAACAGAGCCAAACAGATTCAAACAGAGCCAAACAGAGCCAAGCAGAGCCCAACAGAGCCCAAACGAGTCAAACAGAGCAAAACAAAGCAAATCAGAGCCCAACAGAGCCAAACAGAGTGAATCAGAGCAAAACAGAGCCAAACAGAGCCAAAAGAGCCATGCAGAGCCAAACAGAGCCAACCAGAGTCAAACAGAGCAATAAAGGACCAAACAGAGCCAAACAGAGCAAAAGAGAGCCAAACAGAGGCAAACAGAGCGGAACAGAGCCATACAGACCACAGCAGAGCCAAACAGAGCCAAACAGAGCCTAACAGAGACAAACAGAGCAAAACAGAGCCAAACAGAGACAAACAGAGTCCAACAGAGCAATAAAGGGCCAAACAGAGCCAAATACAGCAAAAGAGAGCCACACAGAGGCAAACAGAACCAAACAGAGCCAAACAGAGCCAAACAGAGCAAAACAGAGCCAAACAGAGCCAACAGAGCCAAACAGAGCCAAACAGAGCAAAACAGAGCCAAACATAGCCAAACAGAGCCCAACAGAGCCAAACAGATTCAAACAGAGCCAAACAGAGCCCAAACGAGTCAAACAGAATAAAACAAAGCCAAACAGAGCCCAACAGAGCCAAACAGAGTGAAACAGAGCAAAACAGAGCCAAAACGAGCCGAACAGAGCCAAACAGAGCCAATCAGAGCAATACAGAGTGAAATAGAGACAGACAGAGCCAAAAGAGCCAAAAACAGCCAAACAGAGCCTTCCAGAGTCAAACAGATTCAAACAGAGCCAAACAGAGGCCAAACGAGTCAAACAGAATAAAACAAAGCCAAACAGAGCCCAACAGAGCCAAACAGAGTGAAACAGAGCAAAACAGAGCCAAAACGAGCCGAACAGAGCCAAACAGAGCCAATCAGAGCAATAGAGAGTGAAATAGAGACAGACCGAGCCAAAAGAGCCAAAAACAGCCAAACAGAGCCAAACAGAGCCTTCCAGAGTCAAACAGAGCAATAAAGGGCCAAACAGAGCCAAACAGAGCAAAAGAGAGCCGAACAGAGGCATACAGAGCCAAACAGAGCAAAGCAGACCACAACTGAGCCAAACAGAAACTAACAGAGACATACAGAGCAAAACAGAGCCAAACAGAGACAAAGAGAGCGAAACAGAGCCAAACAGGGCCATACAGTGCCAAAAAGAGCACAACTAAGCCAAAGAGAGCCGAACAGAGCCAAACAAAGCACACACAGCCAAACTGAGGCAAGCAGAGCCAAACAGAGCGAAACAGAGCCAAACAGACCCAAACGTAGCTAAACAGAGGCAAACAGGGCAAAACAGAGCCAAACAGAGCCAAACTGAGTCAAACAGAGTAATACAGAGCCAAACAGAGCCAAACAGAGCCAACAGAGCCAAACAGAGACAAACAAAGCAAAACAGAGCCAAACAGAGCCAAACAGAGCCCAACAGAGCCAAACAGATTCAAACAGAGTCAAACAGAGCAAAATAGGGCCAACAGAGCCAAATACAGCAAAAGAGAGCCACACAGAGGCAAACAGAGCCAAAGAGAGCCAAACGGACCACACGGAGCCAAGCAGAGGCAAACAGAGCAATACAGAGCCAAGCAGAACAAAACAGAGCCAAACAGAGTCAAGCAGACCCCAACAGAGTGAATCAGAGCCAAACAGAGCCAAACAGATCTGAACAGAGCCAAACAGAGCAAAACAGAGCAATACAGAGTGAAACAGAGCCAGACAGAGCCAAAAGAGCCATGCAGAGCCAAACAGAGCCAACCGGAGTCAAACAGAGCAATAACGGACCAAACAGAGCCAAACAGAGCAAAAGAGAGCCAAACAGAAGCAAACAGAGCGGAACAGAGCCATACAGACCACAACAGAGCCAAACAGAGCCAAACAGAGCCTAACAGAGACAAACAGAGCAAAACAGAGCCAAACAGAGACAAAACAGAGTCAAACAGAGCAATAAAGGGCCAAACAGAGCCAAATACAGCAAAAGAGAGCCACACAGATGCAAACAGAACCAAACAGAGCCAAACGGAACCAAACGGAGCCAAACAGAGGCAAACAGAGCAAAACAGAGCCAAACAGAGCCAAACAGAGTCAAACAGAGCCAAACAGAGGAAATCAGAGTGAAACAGAGCCCAACAGAGCTAACAGATTCAACCGGAGCCAAACAGAGCCGAACGGAGTCAAGCAGAACAAAACAGACCCAAACAGAGTCAAACAGAGCCCAACAGAGGAAAACAGAGTTAAACAGCGTATAACAGAGCCAAACAGATCCGAACAGAGCCAACCAGAGCCAAACAGAGCAAAACAGAGATAAACAGAGCCAGACAGAGCCAAACAAAGCCAAACAGAGCCAAACAGAGCACATCAGTGCCAAACAGAGCCAAACAGAGCAAAACCGAAGCAAACAGAGCCAAACAGAGCAAAGCAGAGCCTAACAGAGCCAAACACATTCAAACAGAGCCAGACAGATCAAAACAGAGCCAAACAGAGCCAAACAGAGCCCAACAGAGCCAAACAGATTGAACCAGAGCCAAACCGAGCCCAACAGAGTCAAGCAGAACAGAACAGAGCCAAACAGAGACAAACAGAGCCCAACAGAGGAAAACAGAGTTAAACAGAGCATAACAGAGCCAAACAGATCCGAACAGAGCCAGCCAGAGCCAAACAGAGCAGAACAGAGTTAAACAGAGCCAGACAGAGCCAAACAGAGCCAAACAGAGCACAACAGGGCCAAACAGAGCCAAACAGAGCAAAACCGAAGCAAACAGAGCCAAACAGAGCAAAGCAGAGCCCAACAGAGCCAAACACATTCAAACAGAGCCAAACAAAGCCAAACAGAGCCCAAACGAGTTAAACAGAGCAAAACAAATCCAATCAGAGCCCAACAGCGCCAAGCAGAGTGAAACAGAGCAAAACAGAGCCAAACAGAGCCGAACAGAGCCAAACAGAGCCAAACAGAGCAATACAGAGTGTAACAGAGCCAGACAGAGGCAAAAGATCCAGGCAAAGCCAAACAGAGCCAACCAGAGTCAAACAGAGCAATAAAGGGCCAAACAGAGCAAAAGAGAGCCAAACAGAGGCAAACTGAGCCAAACAGAGCCATACAGACCACATCAGAGCCAAACAGAGCCTAACAGAGACAAACAGAGCAAAACAGAGACAGACAGAGACAAACAGAGACAAACAGAGCAATACAGGGCCAAACAGAGCCAAACAGAGCAAAAGAGAGCCACACAGAGGCAAACAGAGCCAAACAGAAACTAACAGAAATCCAACTAACAGAGACAAACAGAGCAAAACAGAGCCAAACAGAGACAAACAGAGCCAAACAGAGACAAACAGATTCATACAGTGCCAAAAAGAGCACAACTAAGCCAAACAGAGCCCAACAGAGCCAACCAAAGCACAACAGAGCCAAACTGAGGCACACAGATCCAAACAGAGCCAAACAGACCCAAACCGACCCAAACGGAGCCAAACAGAGGCAAACAGAGCAAAACAGAGCCAAACAGAGTCAAAGAGAGTAATACAGGGACAAACAGAGCCAAGCAGAGCCAAACAGAGGCAAACAGAGCAAAACAGAGCCAAACAGAGGCAAACAGAGCAAAACAGAGCCAAACAGAGTCAAAGAGAGTAATACAGGGCCAAACAGAGCCCAACAGAGCCAAACAGATTCAAACAGAGCCAAGCAGAGCCAAACAGAGCCCAACAGAGCACAACAGAGTCCAGCAGAGCCAACCAGAGCCAAACAGAGAAAAACAGAGTTAAACATAGCCAGAAAGAGCCAAACAAAGCCAAACAGAGCCAAACAGAGCACAACAGTGCCAAACAGAGCCAAACAGAGCAAAACCGAAGCAAACAGAGCCAAACAGAGCAAAGCAGAGCCAAACACATTCAAACAGAGCCAAACAGATCAAAACAGAGCCAAACAGAGCCAAACAGAGCCCAACAGAGCCAAACAGATTGAACCAGAGCCAAACCGAGCCCAAGAGAGTCAAGCAGAACAGAGCAGAGCCAAGCAGAGACAAACAGAGCCCAACAGAGGAAAACAGAGTTAAACAGAGCATAACAGAGCCAAACAGATCCGAACAGAGCCAGCCAGAGCCAAACAGAGCAGAACAGAGTTAAACAGAGCCAGACAGAGCCAAACAGAGCCAAACAGAGCACAACAGGGCCAAACAGAGCCAAACAGAGCAAAACCGAAGCAAACAGAGCCAAACAGAGCAAAGCAGAGCCCAACAGAGGCAAACACATTCAAACAGAGCCAAACAAAGCCAAACAGAGCCCAAACGAGTTAAACAGAGCAAAACAAAGCCAATCAGAGCCCAACAGCGCCAAGCAGAGTGAAACAGAGCAAAACAGAGCCAAACAGAGCCGAACAGAGCCAAACAGAGCCAAACAGAGCAATACAGAGTGTAACAGTGCCAGACAGAGGCAAAAGATCCAGGCAAAGCCAAACAGAGCCAACCAGAGTCAAACAGAGCAATAAAGGGCCAAACAGAGCAAATGAGAGCCAAACAGAGGCAACCTGAGCCAAACAGAGCCATACAGACCACAACAGAGCCAAACAGAGCCTAACAGAGACAAACAGAGCAAAACAGAGACAGACAGAGACAAACAGAGACAAACAGAGCAATACAGAGCCAAACAGAGCCAAACAGAGCAAAAGAGAGCCACACAGAGGCAAACAGAGCCAAACAGAAACTAACAGAAATCCAACTAACAGAGACAAACAGAGCAAAACAGAGCCAAACAGAGACAAACAGAGCCAAACAGAGACAAACAGATTCATACAGTGCCAAGAAGAGCACAACTAAGCCAAACAGAGCCCAACAGAGCCAACCAAAGCACAACAGAGCCAAACTGAGGCACGCAGATCCAAACAGAGCCAAACAGACCCAAACAGAGCAAAACGGAGCCAAACAGAGGCAAACAGAGCAAAACAGAGCCAAACAGAGTCAAAGAGAGTAATACAGGGCCAAACAGAGCCAAGCAGAGCCAAACAGAGCCAACAGAGCCAAACAGAGCCGAACAGAGCAAAACAGAGCCAAACAGAGCCAAACAGAGCCCAACAGAGCACAACAGAGCCCAGCAGAGCCAACCAGAGCCAAACAGAGAAAAACAGAGTTAAACAGAGCCAGAAAGAGCCAAACAAAGCCAAACAGAGCCAAACAGAGCACAACAGTGCCAAACAGAGCCAAACAGAGCAAAACCGAAGCAAACAGAGCCAAACAGAGCAAAGCAGAGCCTAACAGAGCCAAACACTTTCAAACAGAGCCAAACAGAGCCCAACAGAGCCAAACAGATTGAACCAGAGCCAAACCGAGCCCAACAGAGTCAAGCAGAACAGAGCAGAGCCAAACAGAGACAAACAGAGCCCAACAGAGGAAAACAGAGTTAAACAGAGCATAACAGAGCCAAACAGATCCGAACAGAGCCAGCCAGAGCCAGCCAGAGCCAAACAGAGCAGAACAGAGTTAAACAGAGCCAGACAGAGCCAAACAGAGCCAAACAGAGCACAACAGGGCCAAACAGAGCCAAACAGAGCAAAACCGAAGCAAACAGAGCCAATCAGAGCCAAACAGAGCAAAGCAGAGCCCAACAGAGCCAAACACATTCAAACAGAGCCAAACAAAGCCAAACAGAGCCCAAACGAGTTAAACAGAGCGAAACAAAGCCAATCAGAGCCCAACAGAGCCAAACAGAGTGAAACAGAGCAAAACAGAGCCAAACAGAGCCGAACAGAGCCAAACAGAGCCAAACAGAGCAATACAGAGTGAAACAGAGCCAGACAGAGCCAAACGATCCAAGCAGAGCCAAACCGAGCCAACCAGAGTCAAATAGAGCAATAAAGGGCCAAACAGAGCCAAAACAGAGCAAAAAAGAGCCAAACAGAGGCAAACTGAGCCAAACAGAGCCATACAGACCACAACAGAGCCTAACAGAGACAAACAGAGCAAAACAGAGACAAACAGAGACAAACAGAGCAATAAAGGGGCAAACAGAGCCAAACAGAGCAAAAGAGAGCCACACTGAGGCAAACAGAGCCAAACAAGGCAAAACAGATCACAACAGAGCCAAACAGAGCCATACAGAAACTAACAGAGACAAACAGAGCAAAACAGAGCCAAACAGAGACAAACAGAGTAATACAGAGTGTAACAGAGCCAGACAGAGCCAAAAGATCCAGGCAGAGCCAAACCGAGCCAACCAGAGTCAAACAGAGCAATAAAGGGCCAAACAGAGCAAAAGAGAGCCAAACAGAGGCAAACTGAGCCAAACAGAGCCATACAGACCACAACAGAGCCAAACAGAGCCAAACAGAGCCTAACAGAGACAAACAGAGCAAAACAGAGACAGACAGAGACAAACAGAGACAAACAGAGCAATACAGGGCCAAACAGAGCCAAACAGAGCAAAAGAGAGCCACACAGAGGCAAACAGAGCCAAACAAGGCAAAACAGACCACAACAGAGCCAAACAGAGCCAAACAGAAACTAACAGAGATCCAACTAACAGAGACAAACAGAGCAAAACAGAGCCAAACAGAGACAAACAGAGCCAAACAGAGACAAACAGATCCATACAGTGCCAAAAATAGCACAACTAAGCCAAACAGAGCCAACCAAAGCACAACAGAGCCAAACTGAGGCACGCAGATCCAAACAGAGCCAAACAGACCCAAACAGACCCAAACGGAGCCAAACAGAGGCAAACAGAGCAAAACAGAGCCAAACAGAGCCAAACAGAGTTAAAGAGAGTAATACAGGGCCAAACAGAGCCAAACAGAGCCAACAGAGCCAAACAGAGCCGAACAGAGCAAAACAGAGCCAAACAGAGCCAAACTGAGCCAAACAGAGTCCAACAGAGCACAACAGAGTCAAGCAGAGCCAAACAGAGCCAAACAGAGCCAAAAAGAGCCAAACAGAGCCCAACAGAGCCAAACACATTCAAACAGAGCCAAACAGAGCCAAACACAGCCCAAACGAGTCAAACAGAGCCAGACAGAGCCAAACAGAGCCCAAAAGAGCCAAACAGAGTGAAACAGAGCAAAACAGAGCCAAACAGACCCCAACAGAGCCAAACAGATCCAATCAGAGCAATAAAGAGTGAAATGGAGCAATAAAGGGCCAAACAGAGCCAAACAGAGCAGAAGAGAGCCAAACAGAGGCATACAGAGACAAACAGAGCCAAACAGACCACAACAGAGCCAAACAGAGCCTAACAGAGACATACAGAGCAAAACAGAGCCAAACATTGACAAACAGAGCCAAACAGAGCCAAACAGAGCCATACAGTGCCAAAAAGAGCACAACTAAGCCAAAGAGAGCCAAACAGTGCCAAATAAAGCACAACAGAGCCAAACTGAGGCAAACATTGCAAAACAGGGCAAAACAGAGCCAAACAGACCCAAACGTAGCCAAACTGAGGCAAACAGGGCAAAACAGAGCCAGACAGATCCAAACTGAGTCAAACAGAGTAATACAGGGCCACACAGAGCCAAACAGAGCCAAACAGAGCCAACAGAGCCAAACAGAGCCAAACAGAGCAAAACAGAGCCAAACAGAGCCAAACAGAGCCAACCAGAGCCCAACAGAGCCAAACAGATTCAAACAGAGCCAAACAGAGCCAAGCAGAGCCCAACAGAGCCCAAACGAGTCAAACAGAGCAAAACAAAACAAATCAGAGCCCAACAGAGCCAAACAGAGTGAATCAGAGCAAAACAGAGCCAAACAGAGCCAAAAGAGCCATGCAGAGCCAAACAGAGCCAACCAGAGTCAAACAGAGCAATAAAGGACCAAACAGAGCCAAACAGAGCAAAAGAGAGCCAAACAGAGGCAAACAGAGCGGAACAGAGCCATACAGACCACAGCAGAGCCAAACAGAGCCAAACAGAGCCTAACAGAGACAAACAGAGCAAAACAGAGCCAAACAGAGACAAACAGAGTCCAACAGAGCAATAAAGGGCCAAACAGAGCCAAATACAGCAAAAGAGAGCCACACAGAGGCAAACAGAACCAAACAGAGCCAAACGGAGCCAAACAGAGCAAAACAGAGCCAAACAGAGCCAACAGAGCCAAACAGAGCCAAACAGAGCAAAACAGAGCCAAACATAGCCAAACAGAGCCCAACAGAGCCAAACAGATTCAAACAGAGCCAAACAGAGCCCAAACGAGTCAAACAGAATAAAACAAAGCCAAACAGAGCCCAACAGAGCCAAACAGAGTGAAACAGAGCAAAACAGAGCCAAAACGAGCCGAACAGAGCCAAACAGAGCCAATCAGAGCAATACAGAGTGAAATAGAGACAGACAGAGCCAAAAGAGCCAAAAACAGCCAAACAGAGCCTTCCAGAGTCAAACAAATTCAAACAGAGCCAAACAGAGGCCAAACGAGTCAAACAGAATAAAACAAAGCCAAACAGAGCCCAACAGAGCCAAACAGAGTGAAACAGACCACAACAGAGCCAAAACGAGCCAATCAGAGCAATACAGAGTGAAATAGAGACAGACCAAGCCAAAAGAGCCAAAAACAGCCAAACAGAGCCAAACAGAGCCTTCCAGAGTCAAACAGAGCAATAAAGGGCCAAACAGAGCCAAACAGAGCAAAAGAGAGCCAAACAGAGGCATACAGAGCCAAACAGAGCCAAACAGTGCCTAACAGAGACATACAGAGCAAAACAGAGCCAAAGAGAGCCGAACAGAGCCAAACAAAGCACAACACAGCCAAACTGAGGCAAGCAGAGCCAAACAGATCCAAACAGAGCCAAACAGAGCCCAACACGCACAACACAGCCAAACAGAGCCAACAGAGCCAAACAGAGCAAAACCGAAGCAAACAGAGCCAATCAGAGCCAAACAGAGCAAAGCAGAGCCCAACAGAGCCAAACACATTCAAACAGAGCCAAACAAAGCCAAACAGAGCCCAAACGAGTTAAACAGAGCGAAACAAAGCCAATCAGAGCCCAACAGAGCCAAACAGAGTGAAACAGAGCAAAACAGAGCCAAACAGAGCCGAAAAGAGCCAAACAGAGCCAAACAGAGCAATACAGAGTGAAACAGAGCCAGAAAGAGCCAAAAGATCCAAGCAGAGCCAAACCGAGCCAACCAGAGTCAAATAGAGCAATAAAGGGCCAAACAGAGCCAAAACAGAGCAAAAGAGAGCCAAACAGAGGCAAACTGAGCCAAACAGAGCAATACAGACCACAACAGAGCCAAACAGAGCCTAACAGAGACAAACAGAGCAAAACAGAGACAAACAGAACAATAAAGGGGCAAACAGAGCCAAACAGAGCAAAAGAGAGCCACACTGAGGCAAACAGAGCCAAACAAGGCAAAACAGACCACAACAGAGCCAAACAGAGCCAAACAGAAACTAACAGAGACAAACAGAGCAAAACAGAGCCAAACAGAGACAAACAGAGCCAAACAAAGAACAACAGAGCCAAACTGAGGAACGCAGATCCAAACAGAGCCAAACAGACCCAAACAGAGCCAAACAGAGGCAAACAGAGCAAAACAGAGCCAAACAGAGCAATACAGAGTGAAACAGAGCCAGACAGGGGTAAAGGAGCCAAGCAGAGCCAAACAGAGCCAACCAGAGTCAAACAGAGCAATAAAGGGCCAAACAGAACAAAAGAGAGCCAAACAGAGGCAAACAGAGCGGAACAGAGCCATACAGACCACAACAGAGCCAAACAGAGCCAAACAGAGACAAACAGAGTCAAACAGAGCAATAAAGGACCAAACAGAGCCAAATAGAGCAAAAGAGAGCTACACAGAGGCAAACTGAGCCAAACAGAGCAAAATAGACCCAAACGTAGCCAAACAGATGCAAACGGAGCAAAACGGAGCCAAACAGAGCCAAACAGAGTCAAACAGAGGAATATAGGGCCAAACAGAGCCAAACAGAGTCAAACATGCCAAACAGAGCGAAACAGAGCCAAACAGAGTCAGACGGGGCCAACCAGAGCCAAACAGATTCAACCAGAGCCAAACAGAGCCAAACAGAGCCCAACAGTTTCAAGCAGAACAAAACAGAGCCAAGCAGAGTCAAACAGAGCCCAACAGAGCAAAACAGAGTGAAACAGAGCATAACAGAGCTAAGCAGTGCCGAACAGAGCCAACCAGAGCCAAACAGAGCAAAGCAGAGTGAAACAGAGCGAAACAGAGCACAACAGAGCCAAACAGAGCCAAACAGAGCAAAACCAACGCAAACAGAGCCAAACAGAGCAAAACAGTGCACAACAGAGCCAAACAGAGAAAAACAAAGCACAACAGAGCCAAACAGAGCCAAACAGATCCAAACGGAGCCCTACAGAGCCAAACAGAGCTGAACAGAGCCGAACAGAGCCAAACGGAGCCAAATACAGCCTAACAGAGTAAGACAGAGCGAAACAGAGCCAACCAGAACCAAACAGAGCCCAACAGAGTGATACAGAGCAAAACAGAGGCAAACAGAGTCAAACAGATCCAAACAGAGCAAAACAGAGTGAAACAGAGCCAGACAGAGCCAAACAGAGCCAAACAGAGCCAAACAGAACCAAACAGAGCACGTCAAGACAAGCAGAGTCAAACCGAGCCAAAAAGAGAAAAACAGAGCCAAACGGAGCAAAACAGAGCCAAACAGAGCCAAACAGAGCAAAACAGCGTTAAACAGAGCCAAACAGAGCCAAACCGATGCAAACAGAGCCAAACAGATCCAAATAGAGCACAACAGAGCCAAACAGAGCCAAGCAGAGCCAACCAAAGCACAACAGAGCCAAACAGATCCAAACAAAGCACAACAGAGCCAAACAGAGCCAAACAGATCCAAACAGAGCCCAACAGAGCCAAAGGGAGCCAAACAGAGCCCAACAGAGCCAAACAGAGTCCAACAGAGCAAAACAGAGTGATTGAGAGCAAAACAGAATCAAACATAGTCAATCAGAACCAAACAGAGCTAAACAGAGCACAACAAAGACAAACAGAGTCAAACAGAGATAAACAGAGCCAAACGGAGCCAAGCAGAGCCAAGCCGACCACAACAGAGACAAACAGAGCAAAACAGAGCCAAACAGAGACAAACAGAGCAATACAGAGCCACACAGAGACAATCAGAGCCAAACAGAGCCAAACAGAGCCAAACAGTGCCAGACAAAGCACAACAGAGCCAAACAGAGCCAAACAGAGCCAAACAAAGCACAACAGAGCCAAACAGAGCCAAACAGAGCCAAACGGAGTCAAACAGAGGCAAACAGAGCAAATCGGAGCAAAGCAGAGCCAAACAACGTCAAACACAGCAATATAGGGCCATACAGAGCCAAACAGATCCAAACAGAGCCAAACAGAGCCCAACACAGCACAACAGAGCCAAACAGAGCTAAGCAGAGTCAAACAGAGCCCAACAGAGCAAAACAGAGTGAAACAGAGCATAACAGAGCTAACCAGAGCCGAACAGAGGGAACCAGAGCCAAACAGAGCAAAGCAGAGTTAACCAGAGCCAAACAGAGCCAAACAGAGCACAACAGAGCCAAACAGAGCCAAACAGAGCAAAACCAACGCAAACAGAGCCAAACAGAGCAAAACAGAGCACAACAGAGCCAAACAGAGCCAAACTAAGCACAACAGAGCCAAACAGAGCCAAACAGATCCAAACGGAGCCCAACAGAGCCAAACAGAGCCAAACAGAGCCGAACAGAGCCAAACGGAGCCAAATAGAGCCTAACAGAGTAAAACAGAGCGAATCAGAGAGAACCAGAACCAAACAGAGCCCAACAGAGTGATACTGGGCAAAACAGAGGCAAACAGAGCCAAACAGAGCAAAACAGAGTGAAACAGAGCCAGACAGAGCCAAACAGAGCCAAACAGAGCCAAACAAAGCCAAACAGAACCAAACAGAGCTCATCAAGACAAGCAGAGTCAAACCGAGCCAAAAAGAGACAAACAGAGCCAAACGGAGCAAAACAGAGCCAAACAGAGCCAAACAGAGCCATACAGAGCCAAACGGAGCAAAACAGAGATAAACAGAGCCAAACAGAGCCAAACCGATGCAAACAGAGCCAAACAGAGCAAAGCAGAGCCCAACAGAGCCAAACACATTCAAACAGAGCCAAACAAAGCCAAACAGAGCCCAAACGAGTTAAACAGAGCAAAACAAATCCAATCAGAGCCCAACAGCGCCAAGCAGAGTGAAACAGAGCAAAACAGAGCCAAACAGAGCCGAACAGAGCCAAACAGAGCCAAACAGAGCAATACAGAGTGTAACAGAGCCAGACAGAGGCAAAAGATCCAGGCAAAGCCAAACAGAGCCAACCAGAGTCAAACAGAGCAATAAAGGGCCAAACAGAGCAAAAGAGAGCCAAACAGAGGCAAACTGAGCCAAACAGAGCCATACAGACCACATCAGAGCCAAACAGAGCCTAACAGAGACAAACAGAGCAAAACAGAGACAGACAGAGACAAACAGAGACAAACAGAGCAATACAGGGCCAAACAGAGCCAAACAGAGCAAAAGAGAGCCACACAGAGGCAAACAGAGCCAAACAGAAACTAACAGAAATCCAACTAACAGAGACAAACAGAGCAAAACAGAGCCAAACAGAGACAAACAGAGCCAAACAGAGACAAACAGATTCATACAGTGCCAAAAAGAGCACAACTAAGCCAAACAGAGCCCAACAGAGCCAACCAAAGCACAACAGAGCCAAACTGAGGCACACAGATCCAAACAGAGCCAAACAGACCCAAACCGACCCAAACGGAGCCAAACAGAGGCAAACAGAGCAAAACAGAGCCAAACAGAGTCAAAGAGAGTAATACAGGGACAAACAGAGCCAAGCAGAGCCAAACAGAGGCAAACAGAGCAAAACAGAGCCAAACAGAGGCAAACAGAGCAAAACAGAGCCAAACAGAGTCAAAGAGAGTAATACAGGGCCAAACAGAGCCCAACAGAGCCAAACAGATTCAAACAGAGCCAAGCAGAGCCAAACAGAGCCCAACAGAGCACAACAGAGTCCAGCAGAGCCAACCAGAGCCAAACAGAGAAAAACAGAGTTAAACATAGCCAGAAAGAGCCAAACAAAGCCAAACAGAGCCAAACAGAGCACAACAGTGCCAAACAGAGCCAAACAGAGCAAAACCGAAGCAAACAGAGCCAAACAGAGCAAAGCAGAGCCAAACACATTCAAACAGAGCCAAACAGATCAAAACAGAGCCAAACAGAGCCAAACAGAGCCCAACAGAGCCAAACAGATTGAACCAGAGCCAAACCGAGCCCAACAGAGTCAAGCAGAACAGAGCAGAGCCAAGCAGAGACAAACAGAGCCCAACAGAGGAAAACAGAGTTAAACAGAGCATAACAGAGCCAAACAGATCCGAACAGAGCCAGCCAGAGCCAAACAGAGCAGAACAGAGTTAAACAGAGCCAGACAGAGCCAAACAGAGCCAAACAGAGCACAACAGGGCCAAACAGAGCCAAAC
This sequence comes from Cetorhinus maximus, assembly GCF_964194155.1. Taxonomy (NCBI): domain Eukaryota; kingdom Metazoa; phylum Chordata; class Chondrichthyes; order Lamniformes; family Cetorhinidae; genus Cetorhinus; species Cetorhinus maximus. The sequence continues at coordinate 26,262 of NW_027598773.1, forward strand.
AGAGCAAAACCGAAGCAAACAGAGCCAAACAGAGCAAAGCAGAGCCCAACAGAGCCAAACACATTCAAACAGAGCCAAACAAAGCCAAACAGAGCCCAAACGAGTTAAACAGAGCAAAACAAAGCCAATCAGAGCCCAACAGCGCCAAGCAGAGTGAAACAGAGCAAAACAGAGCCAAACAGAGCCGAACAGAGCCAAACAGAGCCAAACAGAGCAATACAGAGTGTAACAGTGCCAGACAGAGGCAAAAGATCCAGGCAAAGCCAAACAGAGCCAACCAGAGTCAAACAGAGCAATAAAGGGCCAAACAGAGCAAATGAGAGCCAAACAGAGGCAACCTGAGCCAAACAGAGCCATACAGACCACAACAGAGCCAAACAGAGCCTAACAGAGACAAACAGAGCAAAACAGAGACAGACAGAGACAAACAGAGACAAACAGAGCAATACAGAGCCAAACAGAGCCAAACAGAGCAAAAGAGAGCCACACAGAGGCAAACAGAGCCAAACAGAAACTAACAGAAATCCAACTAACAGAGACAAACAGAGCAAAACAGAGCCAAACAGAGACAAACAGAGCCAAACAGAGACAAACAGATTCATACAGTGCCAAGAAGAGCACAACTAAGCCAAACAGAGCCCAACAGAGCCAACCAAAGCACAACAGAGCCAAACTGAGGCACGCAGATCCAAACAGAGCCAAACAGACCCAAACAGACCCAAACGGAGCCAAACAGAGGCAAACAGAGCAAAACAGAGCCAAACAGAGTCAAAGAGAGTAATACAGGGCCAAACAGAGCCAAGCAGAGCCAAACAGAGCCAACAGAGCCAAACAGAGCCGAACAGAGCAAAACAGAGCCAAACAGAGCCAAACAGAGCCAAACAGAGCACAACAGAGCCCAGCAGAGCCAACCAGAGCCAAACAGAGAAAAACAGAGTTAAACAGAGCCAGAAAGAGCCAAACAAAGCCAAACAGAGCCAAACAGAGCACAACAGTGCCAAACAGAGCCAAACAGAGCAAAACCGAAGCAAACAGAGCCAAACAGAGCAAAGCAGAGCCTAACAGAGCCAAACACTTTCAAACAGAGCCAAACAGAGCCCAACAGAGCCAAACAGATTGAACCAGAGCCAAACCGAGCCCAACAGAGTCAAGCAGAACAGAGCAGAGCCAAACAGAGACAAACAGAGCCCAACAGAGGAAAACAGAGTTAAACAGAGCATAACAGAGCCAAACAGATCCGAACAGAGCCAGCCAGAGCCAGCCAGAGCCAAACAGAGCAGAACAGAGTTAAACAGAGCCAGACAGAGCCAAACAGAGCCAAACAGAGCACAACAGGGCCAAACAGAGCCAAACAGAGCAAAACCGAAGCAAACAGAGCCAATCAGAGCCAAACAGAGCAAAGCAGAGCCCAACAGAGCCAAACACATTCAAACAGAGCCAAACAAAGCCAAACAGAGCCCAAACGAGTTAAACAGAGCGAAACAAAGCCAATCAGAGCCCAACAGAGCCAAACAGAGTGAAACAGAGCAAAACAGAGCCAAACAGAGCCGAACAGAGCCAAACAGAGCCAAACAGAGCAATACAGAGTGAAACAGAGCCAGACAGAGCCAAACGATCCAAGCAGAGCCAAACCGAGCCAACCAGAGTCAAATAGAGCAATAAAGGGCCAAACAGAGCCAAAACAGAGCAAAAAAGAGCCAAACAGAGGCAAACTGAGCCAAACAGAGCCATACAGACCACAACAGAGCCTAACAGAGACAAACAGAGCAAAACAGAGACAAACAGAGACAAACAGAGCAATAAAGGGGCAAACAGAGCCAAACAGAGCAAAAGAGAGCCACACTGAGGCAAACAGAGCCAAACAAGGCAAAACAGATCACAACAGAGCCAAACAGAGCCATACAGAAACTAACAGAGACAAACAGAGCAAAACAGAGCCAAACAGAGACAAACAGAGTAATACAGAGTGTAACAGAGCCAGACAGAGCCAAAAGATCCAGGCAGAGCCAAACCGAGCCAACCAGAGTCAAACAGAGCAATAAAGGGCCAAACAGAGCAAAAGAGAGCCAAACAGAGGCAAACTGAGCCAAACAGAGCCATACAGACCACAACAGAGCCAAACAGAGCCAAACAGAGCCTAACAGAGACAAACAGAGCAAAACAGAGACAGACAGAGACAAACAGAGACAAACAGAGCAATACAGGGCCAAACAGAGCCAAACAGAGCAAAAGAGAGCCACACAGAGGCAAACAGAGCCAAACAAGGCAAAACAGACCACAACAGAGCCAAACAGAGCCAAACAGAAACTAACAGAGATCCAACTAACAGAGACAAACAGAGCAAAACAGAGCCAAACAGAGACAAACAGAGCCAAACAGAGACAAACAGATCCATACAGTGCCAAAAATAGCACAACTAAGCCAAACAGAGCCAACCAAAGCACAACAGAGCCAAACTGAGGCACGCAGATCCAAACAGAGCCAAACAGACCCAAACAGACCCAAACGGAGCCAAACAGAGGCAAACAGAGCAAAACAGAGCCAAACAGAGCCAAACAGAGTTAAAGAGAGTAATACAGGGCCAAACAGAGCCAAACAGAGCCAACAGAGCCAAACAGAGCCGAACAGAGCAAAACAGAGCCAAACAGAGCCAAACTGAGCCAAACAGAGTCCAACAGAGCACAACAGAGTCAAGCAGAGCCAAACAGAGCCAAACAGAGCCAAAAAGAGCCAAACAGAGCCCAACAGAGCCAAACACATTCAAACAGAGCCAAACAGAGCCAAACACAGCCCAAACGAGTCAAACAGAGCCAGACAGAGCCAAACAGAGCCCAAAAGAGCCAAACAGAGTGAAACAGAGCAAAACAGAGCCAAACAGACCCCAACAGAGCCAAACAGATCCAATCAGAGCAATAAAGAGTGAAATGGAGCAATAAAGGGCCAAACAGAGCCAAACAGAGCAGAAGAGAGCCAAACAGAGGCATACAGAGACAAACAGAGCCAAACAGACCACAACAGAGCCAAACAGAGCCTAACAGAGACATACAGAGCAAAACAGAGCCAAACATTGACAAACAGAGCCAAACAGAGCCAAACAGAGCCATACAGTGCCAAAAAGAGCACAACTAAGCCAAAGAGAGCCAAACAGTGCCAAATAAAGCACAACAGAGCCAAACTGAGGCAAACATTGCAAAACAGGGCAAAACAGAGCCAAACAGACCCAAACGTAGCCAAACTGAGGCAAACAGGGCAAAACAGAGCCAGACAGATCCAAACTGAGTCAAACAGAGTAATACAGGGCCACACAGAGCCAAACAGAGCCAAACAGAGCCAACAGAGCCAAACAGAGCCAAACAGAGCAAAACAGAGCCAAACAGAGCCAAACAGAGCCAACCAGAGCCCAACAGAGCCAAACAGATTCAAACAGAGCCAAACAGAGCCAAGCAGAGCCCAACAGAGCCCAAACGAGTCAAACAGAGCAAAACAAAACAAATCAGAGCCCAACAGAGCCAAACAGAGTGAATCAGAGCAAAACAGAGCCAAACAGAGCCAAAAGAGCCATGCAGAGCCAAACAGAGCCAACCAGAGTCAAACAGAGCAATAAAGGACCAAACAGAGCCAAACAGAGCAAAAGAGAGCCAAACAGAGGCAAACAGAGCGGAACAGAGCCATACAGACCACAGCAGAGCCAAACAGAGCCAAACAGAGCCTAACAGAGACAAACAGAGCAAAACAGAGCCAAACAGAGACAAACAGAGTCCAACAGAGCAATAAAGGGCCAAACAGAGCCAAATACAGCAAAAGAGAGCCACACAGAGGCAAACAGAACCAAACAGAGCCAAACGGAGCCAAACAGAGCAAAACAGAGCCAAACAGAGCCAACAGAGCCAAACAGAGCCAAACAGAGCAAAACAGAGCCAAACATAGCCAAACAGAGCCCAACAGAGCCAAACAGATTCAAACAGAGCCAAACAGAGCCCAAACGAGTCAAACAGAATAAAACAAAGCCAAACAGAGCCCAACAGAGCCAAACAGAGTGAAACAGAGCAAAACAGAGCCAAAACGAGCCGAACAGAGCCAAACAGAGCCAATCAGAGCAATACAGAGTGAAATAGAGACAGACAGAGCCAAAAGAGCCAAAAACAGCCAAACAGAGCCTTCCAGAGTCAAACAAATTCAAACAGAGCCAAACAGAGGCCAAACGAGTCAAACAGAATAAAACAAAGCCAAACAGAGCCCAACAGAGCCAAACAGAGTGAAACAGACCACAACAGAGCCAAAACGAGCCAATCAGAGCAATACAGAGTGAAATAGAGACAGACCAAGCCAAAAGAGCCAAAAACAGCCAAACAGAGCCAAACAGAGCCTTCCAGAGTCAAACAGAGCAATAAAGGGCCAAACAGAGCCAAACAGAGCAAAAGAGAGCCAAACAGAGGCATACAGAGCCAAACAGAGCCAAACAGTGCCTAACAGAGACATACAGAGCAAAACAGAGCCAAAGAGAGCCGAACAGAGCCAAACAAAGCACAACACAGCCAAACTGAGGCAAGCAGAGCCAAACAGATCCAAACAGAGCCAAACAGAGCCCAACACGCACAACACAGCCAAACAGAGCCAACAGAGCCAAACAGAGCAAAACCGAAGCAAACAGAGCCAATCAGAGCCAAACAGAGCAAAGCAGAGCCCAACAGAGCCAAACACATTCAAACAGAGCCAAACAAAGCCAAACAGAGCCCAAACGAGTTAAACAGAGCGAAACAAAGCCAATCAGAGCCCAACAGAGCCAAACAGAGTGAAACAGAGCAAAACAGAGCCAAACAGAGCCGAAAAGAGCCAAACAGAGCCAAACAGAGCAATACAGAGTGAAACAGAGCCAGAAAGAGCCAAAAGATCCAAGCAGAGCCAAACCGAGCCAACCAGAGTCAAATAGAGCAATAAAGGGCCAAACAGAGCCAAAACAGAGCAAAAGAGAGCCAAACAGAGGCAAACTGAGCCAAACAGAGCAATACAGACCACAACAGAGCCAAACAGAGCCTAACAGAGACAAACAGAGCAAAACAGAGACAAACAGAACAATAAAGGGGAAAACAGAGCCAAACAGAGCAAAAGAGAGCCACACTGAGGCAAACAGAGCCAAACAAGGCAAAACAGACCACAACAGAGCCAAACAGAGCCAAACAGAAACTAACAGAGACAAACAGAGCAAAACAGAGCCAAACAGAGACAAACAGAGCCAAACAAAGAACAACAGAGCCAAACTGAGGAACGCAGATCCAAACAGAGCCAAACAGACCCAAACAGAGCCAAACAGAGGCAAACAGAGCAAAACAGAGCCAAACAGAGCAATACAGAGTGAAACAGAGCCAGACAGGGGTAAAGGAGCCAAGCAGAGCCAAACAGAGCCAACCAGAGTCAAACAGAGCAATAAAGGGCCAAACAGAACAAAAGAGAGCCAAACAGAGGCAAACAGAGCGGAACAGAGCCATACAGACCACAACAGAGCCAAACAGAGCCAAACAGAGACAAACAGAGTCAAACAGAGCAATAAAGGACCAAACAGAGCCAAATAGAGCAAAAGAGAGCTACACAGAGGCAAACTGAGCCAAACAGAGCAAAATAGACCCAAACGTAGCCAAACAGATGCAAACGGAGCAAAACGGAGCCAAACAGAGCCAAACAGAGTCAAACAGAGGAATATAGGGCCAAACAGAGCCAAACAGAGTCAAACATGCCAAACAGAGCGAAACAGAGCCAAACAGAGTCAGACGGGGCCAACCAGAGCCAAACAGATTCAACCAGAGCCAAACAGAGCCAAACAGAGCCCAACAGTTTCAAGCAGAACAAAACAGAGCCAAGCAGAGTCAAACAGAGCCCAACAGAGCAAAACAGAGTGAAACAGAGCATAACAGAGCTAAGCAGTGCCGAACAGAGCCAACCAGAGCCAAACAGAGCAAAGCAGAGTGAAACAGAGCGAAACAGAGCACAACAGAGCCAAACAGAGCCAAACAGAGCAAAACCAACGCAAACAGAGCCAAACAGAGCAAAACAGTGCACAACAGAGCCAAACAGAGAAAAACAAAGCACAACAGAGCCAAACAGAGCCAAACAGATCCAAACGGAGCCCTACAGAGCCAAACAGAGCTGAACAGAGCCGAACAGAGCCAAACGGAGCCAAATACAGCCTAACAGAGTAAGACAGAGCGAAACAGAGCCAACCAGAACCAAACAGAGCCCAACAGAGTGATACAGAGCAAAACAGAGGCAAACAGAGTCAAACAGATCCAAACAGAGCAAAACAGAGTGAAACAGAGCCAGACAGAGCCAAACAGAGCCAAACAGAGCCAAACAGAACCAAACAGAGCACGTCAAGACAAGCAGAGTCAAACCGAGCCAAAAAGAGAAAAACAGAGCCAAACGGAGCAAAACAGAGCCAAACAGAGCCAAACAGAGCAAAACAGCGTTAAACAGAGCCAAACAGAGCCAAACCGATGCAAACAGAGCCAAACAGATCCAAATAGAGCACAACAGAGCCAAACAGAGCCAAGCAGAGCCAACCAAAGCACAACAGAGCCAAACAGATCCAAACAAAGCACAACAGAGCCAAACAGAGCCAAACAGATCCAAACAGAGCCCAACAGAGCCAAAGGGAGCCAAACAGAGCCCAACAGAGCCAAACAGAGTCCAACAGAGCAAAACAGAGTGATTGAGAGCAAAACAGAATCAAACATAGTCAATCAGAACCAAACAGAGCTAAACAGAGCACAACAAAGACAAACAGAGTCAAACAGAGATAAACAGAGCCAAACGGAGCCAAGCAGAGCCAAGCCGACCACAACAGAGACAAACAGAGCAAAACAGAGCCAAACAGAGACAAACAGAGCAATACAGAGCCACACAGAGACAATCAGAGCCAAACAGAGCCAAACAGAGCCAAACAGTGCCAGACAAAGCACAACAGAGCCAAACAGAGCCAAACAGAGCCAAACAAAGCACAACAGAGCCAAACAGAGCCAAACAGAGCCAAACGGAGTCAAACAGAGGCAAACAGAGCAAATCGGAGCAAAGCAGAGCCAAACAACGTCAAACACAGCAATATAGGGCCATACAGAGCCAAACAGATCCAAACAGAGCCAAACAGAGCCCAACACAGCACAACAGAGCCAAACAGAGCTAAGCAGAGTCAAACAGAGCCCAACAGAGCAAAACAGAGTGAAACAGAGCATAACAGAGCTAACCAGAGCCGAACAGAGGGAACCAGAGCCAAACAGAGCAAAGCAGAGTTAACCAGAGCCAAACAGAGCCAAACAGAGCACAACAGAGCCAAACAGAGCCAAACAGAGCAAAACCAACGCAAACAGAGCCAAACAGAGCAAAACAGAGCACAACAGAGCCAAACAGAGCCAAACTAAGCACAACAGAGCCAAACAGAGCCAAACAGATCCAAACGGAGCCCAACAGAGCCAAACAGAGCCAAACAGAGCCGAACAGAGCCAAACGGAGCCAAATAGAGCCTAACAGAGTAAAACAGAGCGAATCAGAGAGAACCAGAACCAAACAGAGCCCAACAGAGTGATACTGGGCAAAACAGAGGCAAACAGAGCCAAACAGAGCAAAACAGAGTGAAACAGAGCCAGACAGAGCCAAACAGAGCCAAACAGAGCCAAACAAAGCCAAACAGAACCAAACAGAGCTCATCAAGACAAGCAGAGTCAAACCGAGCCAAAAAGAGACAAACAGAGCCAAACGGAGCAAAACAGAGCCAAACAGAGCCAAACAGAGCCATACAGAGCCAAACGGAGCAAAACAGAGATAAACAGAGCCAAACAGAGCCAAACCGATGCAAACAGAGCCAAACAGATCCAAATAGAGCACAACAGAGCCAAGCAGAGCCAAACAGAGCCAAACAAAGCGCAACAGTGCCAAACAGAGCCAAACAGATCCAAACAGAGCCCAACAGAGCCAATGGGAGCCAAACAGAGCCAAACAGAGCCCAACAGACCAAAACAGAGTGATACAGAGCAAAACAGAGTCAAACATAGCCAATCAGAACCAAACAGAGCTAAACAGAGCACAACAAAGACAAACAGAGTCAAACAGAGCCAAACAGAGACAATCAGAGCCAAACAAAGCCAAACAGAGCGAAACAGTGCCAGACAAAGCACAACTGAGCCAAACAGAGCCAAACAGAGCCAAACAAAGCACAACAGAGCCAAACAGAGCCAAACAGAGCCAAACAGAGCCAAACGGAGTCAAACAGAGGCAAACTGAGCAGATCAGAGCACAACAGAGCCAAACATCGTCAAACAGAGCAATATAGGGCCATACAGATCCAAACAGAGCAAAGCAGCGCCCAACAGAGCCAAACACATTCAAACAGAGCCCAAACGAGTCAAACAGAGCAAAACAAAGCCAGTCAGAGCCCAACAGAGCCAAACAGAGTGAAACAGAGCAAAACAGAGTCAAACAGAGCCGAACAGAGCCAAACAGAGCAATACAGAGTGAAACAGAGCCAGACAGAGCCAAAAGAGCCAAGCAGAGCCAATCAGAGCCAACCAGAGTCAAACAGAGCGATAATGGGCCAAACAGAGCCAAACAGAGCAAAAGAGAGCCAAACAGAGGCAAACAGAGCCAACCAGAGCCATACAGACCACAACAGAGCCAAACAGAGCCAACCAGAGCTTAACAGAGACTAACAGAGCAAAACAGAGACAAACAGAGCAATAAAGGGCCAAACAGAGACAAACAGAGCAAAAGAGCGACACATAGAGGCAAACAGAGCCAAAAAGAGCAAAGAAGACCACAACAGAGCCAAACAGAGCCAAACAGAAACTAACAAAGACAAACAGAGCAAAACAGAGCCAAACAGAGACAAACAGAGCGAAACAGAGCCAAACAGAGCCAAACAGAGCAAAACAGAGTGAAACAGAGCCAGAGAGAGTCAAACAGAGCCAAACAGAGCACATCAAGACAAGCAGAGTCAAACAGAGCCAAAAAGAGAAAAACAGAGCCAAACGGAGCAAAACAGAGCCAAACAGAAACTAACAGAAATCCAACTAACAGAGACAAACAGAGCAAAACAGAGCCAAACAGAGACAAACAGAGCCAAACAGAGACAAACAGATTCATACAGTGCCAAAAAGAGCACAACTAAGCCGAACAGAGCCCAACAGAGCCAACCAAAGCACAGCAGAGCCAAACTGAGGCACGCAGATCCAAACAGAGCCAAACAGACCCAAACAGACCCAAACGGAGCCAAACAGAGGCAAACAGAGCAAAACAGAGCCAAACAGAGTCAAAGAGAGTAATACAGGGCCAAACAGAGCCAAGCAGAGCCAAACAGAGCCAACAGAGCCAAACAGAGCCGAACAGAGCAAAACAGAGCCAAACAGAGCCAAACAGAGCCAAACGGAGCCCAACAGAGCCAAAGAGATTCAAACAGAGCCAAGCAGAGCCAAACAGAGCCCAACAGAGCACAACAGATTCCAGCAGAGCCAACCAGAGCCAAACAGAGAAAAACAGAATTAAACAGAGCCAGAAAGAGCCAAACAAAGCCAAACAGAGCCAAACAGAGCATAACAGTGCCAAACAGAGCCAAACAGAGCAAAACCGAAGCAAACAGAGCCAAACAGAGCAAAGCAGAGCCTAACAGAGCCAAACACATTCAAACAGAGCCAAACAGATCAAAACAGAGCCAAACAGAGCCAAACAGAGCCCAGCAGAGCCAAACAGATTGAACCAGAGCCAAACCGAGCCCAACAGAGTCAAGCAGAACAGAACAGAGCCAAACAGAGACAAACAGAGCCCAACAGAGGAAAACAGAGTTAAACAGAGCATAACAGAGCCAAACAGATCCGAACAGAGCCAGCCAGAGCCAAACAGAGCAGAACAGAGTTAAACAGAGCCAGACAGAGCCAAACAGAGCCAAACAGAGCCAAACAGAGCACAACAGGGCCAAACAGAGCCATACAGAGCAAAACCGAAGCAAACAGAGCCAAACAGAGCAAAGCAGAGCCCAACAGAGCCAAACACATTCAAACAGAGCCAAACAAAGCCAAGCAGAGCCCAAACGAGTTAAACAGAGCAAAACAAAGCCAATCAGAGCCCAACAGCGCCAAACAGAGTGAAACAGAGCATAATAGAGCCAAACAGAACCGAACAGAGCCAAACAGAGCAATACAGAGTGTAACAGAGCCAGACAGAGCCAAAAGATCCAGGCAGAGCCAAACCGAGCCAACCAGCGTCAAACAGAGCAATAAAGGGCCAAACAGAGCAAAAGAGAGCCAAACAGAGGCAAACTGAGCCAAACAGAGCCATACAGACCACAACAGAGCCAAACAGAGCCAAACAGAGCCTAACAGAGACAAACAGAGCAAAACAGAGACAGACAGAGACAAACAGAGACAAACAGAGCAATACAGGGCCAAACAGAGCCAAACAGAGCAAAAGAGAGCCACACAGAGGCAAACAGAGCCAAACAAGGCAAAACAGACCACAACAGAGCCAAACAGAGCCAAACAGAAACTAACAGAGATCCAACTAACAGAGACAAACAGAGCAAAACAGAGCCAAACAGAGACAAACAGAGCCAAACAGAGACAAACAGATCCATACAGTGCCAAAAATAGCACAACTAAGCCAAACAGAGCCAACCAAAGCACAACAGAGCCAAACTGAGGCACGCAGATCCAAACAGAGCC
>NW_027598774.1:0-36913 GCF_964194155.1 Cetorhinus maximus
TTAAACAGCGCGAGAGGAGGGTGCAGATAAAACAGCGCGAGAGGAGAGAGCAGAGAAAACAGCGCGAGAGGAGAGAGCAGATAAAACATCGCGAGAGGAGGGAGCAGATAAAACAGCTGGAGAGAAGGGACCAGATAAAACAGCGGGGGAGGAGATAGCAGATAAAACAGCAAAAGAGGAGAGGGCAGATAAAACAGCGCGAGAGGAGAGTGCAGATAAAACAGCTGGAGAGAAGAGAGCAGATAAAACAGCGGGAGAGGAGAGAGCAGATAAAACAGCGCGAGAGGAGGGAGCAGATAAAACAGCGTGAGAGGAGGGAGCAGATGAAACAGCGCGAGAGGAGGGTGCAGATAAAATATCGCGAGAGGAGAAAGCAGATAAAACAGCGCGAGAGGAGAGAGCAGATAAAAAAGCGCGAGAGGAGAGTGCAGATAAAACAGCTGGAGAGAAGAGAGCAGATAAAACAGCGTGAGAGGAGGGAGCAGATATAACAGCGCGAGAGGAGAGAGCAGATTAAACAGCGCGAGAGGAGAGGGCAGATAAAGCAGCGCGAGAGGAGGCAGCAGATAAAAAAGAGCGACAGGAGGGAGCAGATAAAAAAGAGCGAGAGGAGGGAGCATATGAAACAGCTCGAGAGGAGAGGGCAGATAAAACAGCGCGAGAGGAGAGTGCAGATAAAACAGCTGGAGAGAAGAGAGTAGATAAAAAAGCGCGAGAGGACGGAGCAGATAAAACAGAGCGAGAGGAGAGAGCAGATAAAACAGCGCGAGAGAGAGAGAGCAGATAAAACAGCGCGAGAGGAGGGAGCAGATAAAAAAGAGCGAGTGGAGGGAGCAGATAAAAAAGAGCGAGAGGAGGGAGCATATGAAACAGCGGGAGAGGAGAGAGCAGATAAAACAGCGCGAGTGGAGGGAGCAGATAAAACAGCGCGAGACGAGGGAGGAGATAAAACAGTGTGAGAGGAGGGAGCAGATAAAACAGTGCGAGAGGAGAGAGCAGATAAAACAGTGCGAGAGGAGGGAGCAGATAAAACAGCTGGAGAGAACAGAGCAGATAAAACAGCGCGACAGGAGAGAGCAGATAAAACAGCGGGAGAGGAGGGAGCAGATAAACAGCGCGAGATGAGAGAGCAGATTAAACAGTGTGAAAGGAGGGAGCAGATAAAACAGCTGGAGAGAACAGAGCAGATAAAACAGCGCGACAGGAGAGAGCAGATAAAACAGCGGGAGAGGAGGGAGCAGATAAACAGCGCGAGATGAGAGAGCAGATTAAACAGTGTGAAAGGAGGGTGCAGATAAAACAGCGCGAGAGAAGAGAGCAGATAATACAGCGCGAGAGGAGGGAGCAGATAAAACAGCGCGAGAGGAGAGAGCAGGTAAAACAGTGAGAGAGGAGGGAGCAGATAAAACAGTGTGAGAGGAGGGAGCAGATAAAACAGCGTGAGAGAAGAGAGCAGATAAAACAGCGCGAGAGGAGGGAGCAGATAAAACAGCGCGGGAGGAGGGAGCAGATAAAACAGTGTGAGAGGAGGGAGCAGATAAAACAGCGCGAGAGAAGAGAGAGGATAAAACAGTGCGAGCGGAGGGAGCAGATAAACAGCGCGAGAAAGGAGGGTGCAGATAAAACAGGGTGAGAGGAGAGAGCAGATAAAACAGCGCGAGAGGAGAGAGAAGAAAAAACAGCACTATTGGAGAGAGCAGATAAAACAGCGCGAGAGGAGGGAGCAGATAAAACAGCGCGAGAGGAGGGAGCAGATAAAACAGCGCGAGAGGAGGTAGCAGATAAAACAGCGGGAGAGGAGAGAGCAGATAAAACAGCACGAGTGGAGAGAGCAGATAAAACAGCGGGAGAGGAGAGAGCAGATAAAACATCGCGAGAGGAGAGAGCAGATAAAACAGCGCGAGAGGAGGGAGCAGATAAAACAGCGCGAGAGGAGAGAGCAAATAAAACAGCGCGAGAGGAGGGAGAAGATAAAACAGCGCGAGAGGTGAGAGCAGATAAAACAGCGCGAGAGGAGAGATCAGATAAAACAGCGCGAGAGGAGAGATCAGATAAAACAGCGCGAGAGGAGAGAGCAGACAAAAAAGCGAGAGAGGAGGGAGCAGACAAAACAGCGCGAGAGGAGGGAGCAGATAAAACAACGCGAGAGGAGAGAGCAGATAAAACAGCGGGAGAGGAGAGAGCAGATAAAACAGCGCGAGAGGAGGGAGCGGATAAAACACCGCGAGAGGAGAGAGCAGATAAAACAGCGCCAGAGGAGGGAGTAGATAAAACAGCGGGAGAGGAGAGAGCAGATAAAACAGCGTGAGAGGAGGGAGCAGATAAAACAGCGTGAGGGGAGGGAGCAGATAAAATATCGGGAGAGGAGAGAGCAGATAAAACAGCGCGAGAAGAGAGAGCAGATAAATAAGCGCGAGAGGAGGGAGCAGATCAAACAGCGCGAGAGGAGGGAGCAGATAAAACAGCGCGAGAGGAGAGAGCAGATAAAACAGCGCGAGACGAGAGAGCAGATAAAACAGGACGAGAGGCGAGATCAGATAAAACAGTGCGAGAGGGGAGAACATATAAAACAGTGTGAGAGGAGGGAGCAGATAAAACAGGACTAGAGGAGAGAGCAGATAAAACAGCGGGAGAGGAGAGAGCAGATAAAACAGCGCGAGAGGAGGGTGAAGATAAAACAGCGTGAGAGAAGTGGAGCAGATAAAACAGCGCGAGAGGAGAGAGCAGTTAAAACAGCACGAGAGGAGGGAGCAGATAAAACAGTGTGAGGGGAGAGAGCAGATAAAACAGCGCGAGAGGAGAGAACAGATAAAACAGCGCGAGAGGAGGGAGCAGATAAAACAGCGGGAGAGGAGAGAGCAGATGAAACAGTGTGAAAGGACGGAGCAGATAAAACAGCGCGAGAGAAGAGAGCAGATAATACAGCGCGAGAGGAGAGAGAAGATAAAACAGTGTGAGAGGAGGGAGCAGATAAAACAGTGTGAGAGGAGGGAGCAGATAAAACAGCGTGAGAGAAGAGAGCAGATAAAACAGCGCGACAGGAGGGAGCAGATAAAACAGCGCTAGAGGAGGGAGCAGATAAAACAGCGCGAGAGGAGGGAGCAGAAAAAACAGCGTGAGAGGAGAGAGCAGAAAAAACAGCGCGAGAGGAGAGAGCAGATAAAACAGCGCGAGAGGAGCGAGCAGATAAAACAGCGCGAGAGGAGGGAGCAGAGAAAACAGCGCGAGAGGAGGGAGCAGATAAAACAGCGAGAGAGGAGAGAGCAGATAAAACAGCGGTAGAGGAGAGAGCAGATTAAACAGCGCGAGAGGAGGGTGCAGATAAAACAGCGCGAGAGGAGAGAGCAGAGAAAACAGCGCGAGAGGAGAGAGCAGATAAAACATCGCGAGAGGAGGGAGAAGATAAAACAGCGCGAGAGGAAGGTGCAGAGAAAACAGCGCGAGAGGAGGGAGCAGATAAAACAGCGCGAGAGGAGAGAGCAGATAAAACAGCGTGAGAGGAGGGAGCAGATAAAACAGCGCGAGAGGAGAGAGCAGATAAAACAGGGCGAGAGGAGGGAGCAGATAAAACAGCAGGAGAGGAGAGAGCAGATAAAACAATGCGAGGGGAGGGACCAGATAATACAGCGCGAGAGGAGAGAGCAGATAAAACAGCGCAAGAGGAGGGAGCAGATAAAGCAGTGTGAGAGGCGGGAGCAGATAAAACAGTGTGAGAGGAGGGAGCAGATAAAACAGCGGGAGTGGAGGGTGCAGATAAAACAGTGTGAGAGGAGGGAGCAGATTAAACAGCGGGAGAGGAGAGAGCAGATAAAACAGCGCGAGTGGAGGGAGCAGATAAAACAGCGCGAGACGAGGGAGGAGATAAAACAGTGTGAGAGGAGGGAGCAGATAAAACAGTGCGAGAGGAGAGAGCAGATAAAACAGTGCGAGAGGAGGGAGCAGATAAAACAGCTGGAGAGAACAGAGCAGATAAAACAGCGCGACAGGAGAGAGCAGATAAAACAGCGGGAGAAGAGGGAGCAGATAAACAGCGCGAGATGAGAGAGCAGATTAAACAGTGTGAAAGGAGGGTGCAGATAAAACAGCGCGAGAGAAGAGAGCAGATAATACAGCGCGAGAGGAGGGAGCAGATAAAACAGCGCGAGAGGAGAGAGCAGGTAAAACAGTGAGAGAGGAGGGAGCAGATAAAACAGTGTGAGAGGAGGGAGCAGATAAAACAGCGTGAGAGAAGAGAGCAGATAAAACAGCGCGAGAGGAGGGAGCAGATAAAACAGCGCGGGAGGAGGGAGCAGATAAAACAGTGTGAGAGGAGGGAGCAGATAAAACAGCGCGAGAGAAGAGAGCAGATAAAACAGTGCGAGCGGAGGGAGCAGATAAACAGCGCGAGAAAGGAGGGTGCAGATAAAACAGGGTGAGAGGAGAGAGCAGATAAAACAGCGCGAGAGGAGAGAGAAGAAAAAACAGCACTATTGGAGAGAGCAGATAAATCAGCGCGAGAGGAGGGAGCAGATGAAACAGCGCGAGAGGAGGGAGCAGATAAAACAGCGCGAGAGGAGGTAGCAGATAAAACAGCGGGAGAGGAGAGAGCAGATAAAACAGCACGAGTGGAGAGAGCAGATAAAACAGCGGGAGAGGAGAGAGCAGATAAAACATCGCGAGAGGAGAGAGCAGATAAAACAGCGCGAGAGGAGGGAGCAGATAAAACAGCGCGAGAGGAGAGAGCAAATAAAACAGCGCGAGAGGAGGGAGAAGATAAAACAGCGCGAGAGGAGAGAGCAGATAAAACAGCGCGAGAGGAGAGATCAGATAAAACAGCGCGAGAGGAGAGATCAGATAAAACAGCGCGAGAGGAGAGAGCAGACAAAAAAGCGAGAGAGGAGGGAGCAGACAAAACAGCGCGAGAGGAGGGAGCAGATAAAACAACGCGAGAGGAGAGAGCAGATAAAACAGCGGGAGAGGAGAGAGCAGATAAAACAGCGCGAGAGGAGGGAGCGGATAAAACACCGCGAGAGGAGAGAGCAGATAAAACAGCGCCAGAGGAGGGAGTAGATAAAACAGCGGGAGAGGAGAGAGCAGATAAAACAGCGTGAGAGGAGGGAGCAGATAAAACAGCGTGAGGGGAGGGAGCAGATAAAATATCGGGAGAGGAGAGAGCAGATAAAACAGCGCGAGAGGAGAGAGCAGATAAATAAGCGCGAGAGGAGGGAGCAGATCAAACAGCGCGAGAGGAGGGAGCAGATAAAACAGCGCGAGAGGAGAGAGCAGATAAAACAGCGCGAGACGAGAGAGCAGATAAAACAGGACGAGAGGCGAGATCAGATAAAACAGTGCGAGAGGGGAGAACATATAAAACAGTGTGAGAGGAGGGAGCAGATAAAACAGGACTAGAGGAGAGAGCAGATAAAACAGCGGGAGAGGAGAGAGCAGATAAAACAGCGCGAGAGGAGGGTGAAGATAAAACAGCGTGAGAGAAGTGGAGCAGATAAAACAGCGCGAGAGGAGAGAGCAGTTAAAACAGCACGAGAGGAGGGAGCAGATAAAACAGTGTGAGGGGGAGAGAGCAGATAAAACAGCGCGAGAGGAGAGAACAGATAAAACAGCGCGAGAGGAGGGAGCAGATAAAACAGCGGGAGAGGAGAGAGCAGATGAAACAGTGTGAAAGGACGGAGCAGATAAAACAGCGCGAGAGAAGAGAGCAGATAATACAGCGCGAGAGGAGAGAGAAGATAAAACAGTGTGAGAGGAGGGAGCAGATAAAACAGTGTGAGAGGAGGGAGCAGATAAAACAGCGTGAGAGAAGAGAGCAGATAAAACAGCGCGACAGGAGGGAGCAGATAAAACAGCGCTAGAGGAGGGAGCAGATAAAACAGCGCGAGAGGAGGGAGCAGAAAAAACAGCGTGAGAGGAGAGAGCAGAAAAAACAGCGCGAGAGGAGAGAGCAGATAAAACAGCGCGAGAGGAGCGAGCATATAAAACAGCGCGAGAGGAGGGAGCAGAGAAAACAGCGCGAGAGGAGGGAGCAGATAAAACAGCGAGAGAGGAGAGAGCAGATAAAACAGCGGTAGAGGAGAGAGCAGATTAAACAGCGCGAGAGGAGGGTGCAGATAAAACAGCGCGAGAGGAGAGAGCAGAGAAAACAGCGCGAGAGGAGAGAGCAGATAAAACATCGCGAGAGGAGGGAGAAGATAAAACAGCGCGAGAGGAAGGTGCAGAGAAAACAGCGCGAGAGGAGGGAGCAGATAAAACAGCGCGAGAGGAGAGAGCAGATAAAACAGCGTGAGAGGAGGGAGCAGATAAAACAGCGCGAGAGGAGAGAGCAGATAAAACAGGGCGAGAGGAGGGAGCAGATAAAACAGCAGGAGAGGAGAGAGCAGATAAAACAATGCGAGGGGAGGGACCAGATAATACAGCGCGAGAGGAGAGAGCAGATAAAACAGTGCAAGAGGAGGGAGCAGATAAAGCAGTGTGAGAGGCGGGAGCAGATAAAACAGTGTGAGAGGAGGGAGCAGATAAAACAGCGGGAGTGGAGGGTGCAGATAAAACAGTGTGAGAGGAGGGAGCAGATAAAACAGCGTGAGAGGAGGGAGCAGATAAAACAGTGTGAGCCGAGGGAGCAGATAAAACAGCGGGAGAGCAGGGAGCAGATAAAACAGTGTGAGAGGAGGGAGCAGATAAAACAGCGCGAGAGGAGGGAGCAGATAAAACAGTGTGAGAGGAGGGAGCAGATCAAACAGCGCGAGAGGAGGGAGCAGATAAAACAGCGCGAGAGGAGAGAGCAGATAAAACAGCGGTAGAGGAGAGAGCAGATTAAACAGCGCGAGAGGAGGGTGCAGATAAAACCGCGCGAGAGGAGAGAGCAGAGAAATAACAGCGCGAGAGGAGAGAGCAGATAATACATCGCGAGAGGAGGGAGAAGATAAAACAGCGCGAGAGGAAGGTGCAGAGAAAACAGCGCGAGAGAAGGGAGCAGATAAAACAGCGCGAGAGGAGAGAGCAGATAAAACAGCGTGAGAGGAGGGAGCAGATAAAACAGAGAGAGAGGAGAGAGCAGATAAAACAGGGCGAGAGGAGGGAGCAGATAAAACAGCAGGAGAGGAGAGAGCAGATAAAACAATGTGAGGGGAGGGACCAGATAATACAGCGCGAGAGGAAGAGAAGATAAAACAGCGCGAGAGGAGGGAGCAGATAAAGCAGTGTGAGAGGCGGGAGCAGATAAAACAGTGTGAGAGGAGGGAGCAGATAAAACAGCGGGAGTGGAGGGAGAAGATAAAACAGTGTGAGAGGAGGGAGCAGATAAAACTGCGTGAGAGGAGGGAGCAGATAAAACAGTGTGAGCCGAGGGAGCAGATAAAACAGCGGGAGAGCAGGGAGCAGATAAAATAGTGTGAGAGGAGGGAGCAGATAAAACAGCGTGAGAGGAGGGAGCAGATAAAACATTGTGAGAGGAGGGAGCAGATCAAACAGCATGAGAGGAGGGAGCAGATAAAACAGCGCGAGAAGAGGGAGTAGATAAAACAGCGCAAGAGGAGAGAGTAGTTAAAGCAGAGCGAGAGGAGGGAGCATATGAAACAGCGCGAGAGGAGAGAGCAGAAAAAACAGGAAGAGAGGAGGGAGCAGATAAATCAGCGTGAGAGGAGAGGGCAGATAAAACAGCGCGAGAGGAGGGCGTGGATAAAACAGCGCGAGAGGAGAGAACAGATAAAACAGCGCCAGAGGAGGGAGCAGATAAACAGCGGGAGAGGAGAGAGCAGATAAAACAGCGCGAGAGGAGGGAGCAGATAAAACAGCGCGGGAGGAGGGAGCAGATAAAACAGTGTGAGAGGAGGGAGCAGATAAAACAGCGCGAGAGGAGAAAGCAGATAAAACAGCGCGAGAGGAGGGAGCAGATAAAACAGCGCGAGAGGAGGGAGCAGATAAAACAGCTGGAGAGAAGGGACCAGATAAAACAGCGGGGGAGGAGATAGCAGATAAAACAGCAAAAGAGGAGAGGGCAGATAAAACAGCGTGAGAGGAGGGAGCAGATAAAACAGCAGGAGAGGAGAGAGCAGATAAAACAGCGCGGGAGGAGGGAGCAGATAAAGCAGTGTGAGAGGCGGGAGCAGATAAAACAGTGTGAGAGGAGGGAGCAGATAAAACAGCGGGAGTGGAGGGAGCAGATAAAACAGTGTGAGAGGAGGGAGCAGATAAAACAGCGTGAGAGGAGGGAGCAGATAAAACAGTGTGAGCCGAGGGAGCAGATAAAACAGCGGGAGAGCAGGGAGCAGATAAAACAGTGTGAGAGGAGGGAGCAGATAAAACAGCGCGAGAGGAGGGAGCAGATAAAACAGTGTGAGAGGAGGGAGCAGATCAAACAGCGCGAGAGGAGGGAGCAGATAAAACAGCGCGAGAGGAGAGAGCAGATAAAACAGCGGTAGAGGAGAGAGCAGATTAAACAGCGCGAGAGGAGGGTGCAGATAAAACAGCGCGAGAGGAGAGAGCAGAGAAAACAGCGCGAGAGGAGAGAGCAGATAATACATCACGAGAGGAGGGAGAAGATAAAACAGCGCGAGAGGAAGGTGCAGAGAAAACAGCGCGAGAGGAGGGAGCAGATAAAACAGCGCGAGAGGAGAGAGCAGATAAAACAGGGCGAGAGGAGGGAGCAGATAAAACAGCAGGAGAGGAGAGAGCAGATATAACAATGTGAGGGGAGGGACCAGATAATACAGCGCGAGAGGAGAGAGCAGATAAAACAGCGCGAGAGGAGGGAGCAGATAAAGCAGTGTGAGAGGCGGGAGCAGATAAAACAGTGTGAGAGGAGGGAGCAGATAAACCAGCGGGAGTGGAGGGTGAAGATAAAACAGTGTGAGAGGAGGGAGCAGATAAAACTGCGTGAGAGGAGGGAGCAGATAAAACAGTGTGAGCCGAGGGAGCAGATAAAACAGCGGGAGAGCAGGGAGCAGATAAAATAGTGTGAGAGGAGGGAGCAGATAAAACAGCGCGAGAGGAGGGAGCAGATAAAACAGTGTGAGAGGAGGGAGCAGATCAAACAGCGCGAGAGGAGGGAGCAGATAAAACAGCGCGACAGGAGAGAGCCCATAAAACAGCGCGAGACGAGAGATCAGATAAAACAGGACGAGAGGCGAGATCAGATCAAACAGTGCGAGAGGGGCGAGCATATAAAACAGTGTGAGAGGAGGGAGCAGATAAATCAGCACGAGAGGAGAGAGCAGATAAAACAGCGGGAGAGGAGAGAGCAGATAAAACAGCGCAAGAGGAGGGTGAAGATAAAACAGCGCGAGAGAAGTGGAGCAGATAAAACAGCGCGAGAGGAGAGAGCAGATAAAACAGCACGAGAGGATGGAGCAGATAAAACAGCGCGAGAGGAGAGAGCAGATAAAACAGCGGGAGAGGAGGGAGCGGATAAAACAGCACGAGAGGAGAGAGCAGATAAAAGAGCATGAGAGGGGGGAGCAGATAAAACAGCGCGAGAGGAGGGAGCAGATAAGACAGCGCGAGAGGAGGGAGCAGATAAAAAAGCGCGAGAGGAGGGAGCAGATAAAACACCGGTGGAGGAGGGAGCAGATAAAACAGCGGGAGAGGAGAGAGTAGATAAAACAGCGCGAGAGGAGGGAGCAGATAAAACAGCGCGAGAGGAGAGAGCAGATAATACAGCGTGAGAGGGGGGAGCAGATAAAACAGCGTGAGAGGAGAAAGCAGATAAAACAGCGCGAGAGGAGGGAGCAGATAAAACAGCGCGAGAGGAGGGAGCAGATAAAACAGCTGGAGAGAAGAGACCAGATAAAACAGCTGGAGAGAAGAGAGCAGATAAAACAGCGCAAGAGGAGAGAGCAGATAAAACAGCAGGAGTGGACGGAGCAGATAAAACAGCGCGAGAGGAGAGAGCAGATGAAACAGTGTGAAAGGAGGGAGCAGATAAAACAGCGCGAGAGAAGAGAGCAGATAATACAGCGCGAGAGGAGGGAGCAGATAAAACAGCGCGAGAGGAGAGAGCAGATAAAACAGTGTGAGAGGAGGGAGCAGATAAAACAGTGTGAGCCGAGGGAGCAGATAAAACAGCGGGAGAGCAGGGAGCAGATAAAATAGTGTGAGAGGAGGGAGCAGATAAAACAGCGTGAGAGGAGGGAGCAGATAAAACAGTGTGAGAGGAGGGAGCAGATCAAACAGCATGAGAGGAGGGAGCAGATAAAACAGCGCGAGAAGAGGGAGTAGATAAAACAGCGCAAGAGGAGAGAGTAGTTAAAGCAGAGCGAGAGGAGGGAGCATATGAAACAGCGCGAGAGGAGAGAGCAGAAAAAACAGGAAGAGAGGAGGGAGCAGATAAATCAGCGTGAGAGGAGAGGGCAGATAAAACAGCGCGAGAGGAGGGCGCGGATAAAACAGCGCGAGAGGAGAGAACAGATAAAACAGCGCCAGAGGAGGGAGCAGATAAACAGCGGGAGAGGAGAGAGCAGATAAAACAGCGCGAGAGGAGGGAGCAGATAAAACAGCGCGGGAGGAGGGAGCAGATAAAACAGTGTGAGAGGAGGGAGCAGATAAAACAGCGCGAGAGGAGAAAGCAGATAAAACAGCGCGAGAGGAGGGAGCAGATAAAACAGCGCGAGAGGAGGGAGCAGATAAAACAGCTGGAGAGAAGGGACCAGATAAAACAGCGGGGGAGGAGATAGCAGATAAAACAGCAAAAGAGGAGAGGGCAGATAAAACAGCGCGAGAGGAGAGTGCAGATAAAACAGCTGGAGAGAAGAGAGCAGATAAAACAGCGGGAGAGGAGAGAGCAGATAAAACAGCGCGAGAGGAGGGAGCAGATAAAACAGCGTGAGAGGAGGGAGCAGATGAAACAGCGCGAGAGGAGGGTGCAGATAAAATATCGCGAGAGGAGAAAGCAGATAAAACAGCGCGAGAGGAGAGAGCAGATAAAAAAGCGCGAGAGGAGAGTGCAGATAAAACAGCTGGAGAGAAGAGAGCAGATAAAACAGCGTGAGAGGAGGGAGCAGATATAACAGCGCGAGAGGAGAGAGCAGATTAAACAGCGCGAGAGGAGAGGGCAGATAAAGCAGCGCGAGAGGAGGCAGCAGATAAAAAAGAGCGACAGGAGGGAGCAGATAAAAAAGAGCGAGAGGAGGGAGCATATGAAACAGCTCGAGAGGAGAGGGCAGATAAAACAGCGCGAGAGGAGAGTGCAGATAAAACAGCTGGAGAGAAGAGAGTAGATAAAAAAGCGCGAGAGGACGGAGCAGATAAAACAGAGCGAGAGGAGAGAGCAGATAAAACAGCGCGAGAGAGAGAGAGCAGATAAAACAGCGCGAGAGGAGGGAGCAGATAAAAAAGAGCGAGTGGAGGGAGCAGATAAAAAAGAGCGAGAGGAGGGAGCATATGAAACAGCGGGAGAGGAGAGAGCAGATAAAACAGCGCGAGTGGAGGGAGCAGATAAAACAGCGCGAGACGAGGGAGGAGATAAAACAGTGTGAGAGGAGGGAGCAGATAAAACAGTGCGAGAGGAGAGAGCAGATAAAACAGTGCGAGAGGAGGGAGCAGATAAAACAGCTGGAGAGAACAGAGCAGATAAAACAGCGCGACAGGAGAGAGCAGATAAAACAGCGGGAGAGGAGGGAGCAGATAAACAGCGCGAGATGAGAGAGCAGATTAAACAGTGTGAAAGGAGGGTGCAGATAAAACAGCGCGAGAGAAGAGAGCAGATAATACAGCGCGAGAGGAGGGAGCAGATAAAACAGCGCGAGAGGAGAGAGCAGGTAAAACAGCGAGAGAGGAGGGAGCAGATAAAACAGTGTGAGAGGAGGCAGCAGATAAAACAGCGTGAGAGAAGAGAGCAGATAAAACAGCGCGAGAGGAGGGAGCAGATAAAACAGCGCGGGAGGAGGGAGCAGATAAAACAGTGTGAGAGGAGGGAGCAGATAAAACAGCGCGAGAGAAGAGAGCAGATAAAACAGTGCGAGCGGAGGGAGCAGATAAACAGCGCGAGAAAGGAGGGTGCAGATAAAACAGGGTGAGAGGAGAGAGCAGATAAAACAGCGCGAGAGGAGAGAGAAGAAAAAACAGCACTATTGGAGAGAGCAGATAAAACAGCGCGAGAGGAGGGAGCAGATAAAACAGCGCGAGAGGAGGGAGCAGATAAAACAGCGCGAGAGGAGGTAGCAGATAAAACAGCGGGAGAGGAGAGAGCAGATAAAACAGCACGAGTGGAGAGAGCAGATAAAACAGCGGGAGAGGAGAGAGCAGATAAAACATCGCGAGAGGAGAGAGCAGATAAAACAGCGCGAGAGGAGGGAGCAGATAAAACAGCGCGAGAGGAGAGAGCAAATAAAACAGCGCGAGAGGAGGGAGAAGATAAAACAGCGCGAGAGGAGAGAGCAGATAAAACAGCGCGAGAGGAGAGATCAGATAAAACAGCGCGAGAGGAGAGATCAGATAAAACAGCGCGAGAGGAGAGAGCAGACAAAAAAGCGAGAGAGGAGGGAGCAGACAAAACAGCGCGAGAGGAGGGAGCAGATAAAACAACGCGAGAGGAGAGAGCAGATAAAACAGCGGGAGAGGAGAGAGCAGATAAAACAGCGCGAGAGGAGGGAGCGGATAAAACACCGCGAGAGGAGAGAGCAGATAAAACAGCGCCAGAGGAGGGAGTAGATAAAACAGCGGGAGAGGAGAGAGCAGATAAAACAGCGTGAGAGGAGGGAGCAGATAAAACAGCGTGAGGGGAGGGAGCAGATAAAATATCGGGAGAGGAGAGAGCAGATAAAACAGCGCGAGAGGAGAGAGCAGATAAATAAGCGCGAGAGGAGGGAGCAGATCAAACAGCGCGAGAGGAGGGAGCAGATAAAACAGCGCGAGAGGAGAGAGCAGATAAAACAGCGCGAGACGAGAGAGCAGATTAAACAGGACGAGAGGCGAGATCAGATAAAACAGTGCGAGAGGGGAGAACATATAAAACAGTGTGAGAGGAGGGAGCAGATAAAACAGGACTAGAGGAGAGAGCAGATAAAACAGCGGGAGAGGAGAGAGCAGATAAAACAGCGCGAGAGGAGGGTGAAGATAAAACAGCGTGAGAGAAGTGGAGCAGATAAAACAGCGCGAGAGGAGAGAGCAGTTAAAACAGCACGAGAGGAGGGAGCAGATAAAACAGTGTGAGGGGAGAGAGCAGATAAAACAGCGCGAGAGGAGAGAACAGATAAAACAGCGCGAGAGGAGGGAGCAGATAAAACAGCGGGAGAGGAGAGAGCAGAGAAAAGAGCGGGAGAGGAGTGAGCAGATAAAACAGTGCGAGAGGAGAGAGCAGATAAAACAGCGGGAGAGGAGGGAGCAGATAAAACATCGCGAGATGAGAGAGCAGATAAAACAGCGCAAGAGGATGGAGCAGATAAAACAGCGCAAGAGGAGAGAGCAGATAAAACAGCGGGAGAGGTGGGAGCGGATAAAACAGCGCGAGAGGAGAGAGCAGATAAAAGAGCATGAGAGGGGGGAGCAGATAAAACAGCGCGAGAGGAGGGAGCAGATAAGACAGCGCGAGAGGAGGGAGCAGATAAAAAAGCACGAGAGGAGGGAGCAGATTAAACAACGCGAGAGGAGGGAGCAGATAAAACAGCGGGAGAGGAGAGAGTAGATAAAACAGCGCGAGAGGAGAAAGCAGATAAAACAGCGCGAGAGGAGAGAGCAGATAATACAGCGTGAGAGGGGGGAGCAGATAAAACAGCGTGAGAGGAGAAAGCAGATAAAACAGCGCGAGAGGAGGGAGCAGATAAAACAGCGCGAGAGGAGGGAGCAGATAAAACAGCTGGAGAGAAGAGACCAGATAAAACAGCTGGAGAGAAGAGAGCAGATAAAACAGCGCAAGAGGAGAGAGCAGATAAAACAGCAGGAGTGGACGGAGCAGATAAAACAGCGCGAGAGGAGAGAGCAGATGAAACAGTGTGAAAGGAGGGAGCAGATAAAACAGCGCGAGAGAAGAGAGCAGATAATACAGCGCGAGAGGAGGGAGCAGATAATACAGCGCGAGAGGAGAGAGCAGATAAAACAGTGTGAGAGGAGGGAGCAGATAAAACAGTGTGAGAGGAGGGAGCAGATAAAACAGCGTGAGAGAAGAGAGCAGATAAAACAGCGCGACAGGATGGAGCAGATAAAACAGCGCTAGAGGAGGGAGCAGATAAAACAGCGCGAGAGGAGGGAGCAGAAAAAACAGCGTGAGAGGAGAGAGCAGAAAAACAGCGCGAGAGGAGAGAGCAGATAAAACAGCGCGAGAGGAGGGAGCAGATAAAACAGCGCGAGAGGAGGGAGCAGAGAAAACAGCGCGAGAGGAGCGAGCAGATAAAACAGCGCGAGAGGAGAGAGCAGATAAAACAGCGGTAGAGGAGAGAGCAGATTAAACAGCGCGAGAGGAGGGTGCAGATAAATCAGCGCGAGAGGAGAGAGCAGAGAAAACAGCGCGAGAGGAGAGAGCAGATAAAACATCGCGAGAGGAGGGAGAAGATAAAACAGCGTGAGAGGAAGGTGCAGAGAAAACAGCGCGAGAGGAGGGAGCAGATAAAACAGCGCGAGAGGAGAGAGCAGATAAAACAGCGTGAGAGGAGGGAGCAGATAAAACAGCGCGAGAGGAGAGAGCAGATAAAACAGGGCGAGAGGAGGGAGCAGATAAAACAGCAGGAGAGGAGAGAGCAGATAAAACAATGCGAGGGGAGGGACCAGATAATACAGCGCGAGAGGAGAGAGCAGATAAAACAGCGCAAGAGGAGGGAGCAGATAAAGCAGTGTGAGAGGCGGGAGCAGATAAAACAGTGTGAGAGGAGGGAGCAGATAAAACAGCGGGAGTGGAGGGAGCAGATAAAACAGTGTGAGAGGAGGGAGCAGATAAAACAGCGTGAGAGGAGGGAGCAGATAAAACAGTGTGAGCCGAGGGAGCAGATAAAACAGCGGGAGAGCAGGGAGCAGATAAAACAGTGTGAGAGGAGGGAGCAGATAAAACAGCGCGAGAGGAGGGAGCAGATAAAACAGTGTGAGAGGAGGGAGCAGATCAAACAGCGCGAGAGGAGGGAGCAGATAAAACAGCGCGAGAGGAGAGAGCAGATAAAACAGCGGTAGAGGAGAGAGCAGATTAAACAGCGCGAGAGGAGGGTGCAGATAAAACAGCGCGAGAGGAGAGAGCAGAGAAAACAGCGCGAGAGGAGAGAGCAGATAATACATCGCGAGAGGAGGGAGAAGATAAAACAGCGCGAGAGGAAGGTGCAGAGAAAACAGCGCGAGAGGAGGGAGCAGATAAAACAGCGCGAGAGGAGAGAGCAGATAAAACAGCGTGAGAGGAGGGAGCAGATAAAACAGCGCGAGAGGAGAGAGCAGATAAAACAGGGCGAGAGGAGGGAGCAGATAAAACAGCAGGAGAGGAGAGAGCAGATATAACAATGTGAGGGGAGGGACCAGATAATACAGCGCGAGAGGAGAGAGCAGATAAAACAGCGCGAGAGGAGGGAGCAGATAAAGCAGTGTGAGAGGCGGGAGCAGATAAAACAGTGTGAGAGGAGGGAGCAGATAAACCAGCGGGAGTGGAGGGTGAAGATAAAACAGTGTGAGAGGAGGGAGCAGATAAAACTGCGTGAGAGGAGGGAGCAGATAAAACAGTGTGAGCCGAGGGAGCAGATAAAACAGCGGGAGAGCAGGGAGCAGATAAAATAGTGTGAGAGGAGGGAGCAGATAAAACAGCGCGAGAGGAGGGAGCAGATAAAACAGTGTGAGAGGAGGGAGCAGATCAAACAGCGCGAGAGGAGGGAGCAGATAAAACAGCGCGACAGGAGAGAGCCCATAAAACAGCGCGAGACGAGAGATCAGATAAAACAGGACGAGAGGCGAGATCAGATCAAAAGTGCGAGAGGGGCGAGCATATAAAACAGTGTGAGAGGAGGGAGCAGATAAATCAGCACGAGAGCAGAGAGCAGATAAAACAGCGGGAGAGGAGAGAGCAGATAAAACAGCGCAAGAGGAGGGTGAAGATAAAACAGCGCGAGAGAAGTGGAGCAGATAAAACAGCGCGAGAGGAGAGAGCAGATAAAACAGCGCGAGAGGATGGAGCAGATAAAACAGCGCGAGAGGAGAGAGCAGATAAAACAGCGGGAGAGGAGGGAGCGGATAAAACAGCACGAGAGGAGAGAGCAGATAAAAGAGCATGAGAGGGGGGAGCAGATAAAACAGCGCGAGAGGAGGGAGCAGATAAGACAGCGCGAGAGGAGGGAGCAGATAAAAAAGCGCGAGAGGAGGGAGCAGATAAAACACCGGTGGAGGAGGGAGCAGATAAAACAGCGGGAGAGGAGAGAGTAGATAAAACAGCGCGAGAGGAGGGAGCAGATAAAACAGCGCGAGAGGAGAGAGCAGATAATACAGCGTGAGAGGGGGGAGCAGATAAAACAGCGTGAGAGGAGAAAGCAGATAAAACAGCGCGAGAGGAGGGTGCAGATAAAACAGCGCGAGAGGAGGGAGCAGATAAAACAGCTGGAGAGAAGAGACCAGATAAAACAGCTGGAGAGAAGAGAGCAGATAAAACAGCGCAAGAGGAGAGAGCAGATAAAACAGCAGGAGTGGACGGAGCAGATAAAACAGCGCGAGAGGAGAGAGCAGATGAAACAGTGTGAAAGGAGGGAGCAGATAAAACAGCGCGAGAGAAGAGAGCAGATAATACAGCGCGAGAGGAGGGAGCAGATAAAACAGCGCGAGAGGAGAGAGCAGATAAAACAGTGTGAGAGGAGGGAGCAGATAAAACAGTGTGAGAGGAGGGAGCAGATAAAACAGCGTGAGAGAAGAGAGCAGATAAAACAGCGCGACAGGAGGGAGCAGATAAAACAGCGCTAGAGGAGGGAGCAGATAAAACAGCGCGAGAGGAGGGAGCAGAAAAAACAGCGTGAGAGGAGAGAGCAGAAAAAACAGCGCGAGAGGAGAGAGCAGATAAAACAGCGCGAGAGGAGGGAGCAGATAAAACAGCACGAGAGGAGGGAGCAGAGAAAACAGCGCGAGAGGAGCGAGCAGATAAAACAGCGCGAGAGGAGAGAGCAGATAAAACAGCGGTAGAGGAGAGTGCAGATTAAACAGCGCGAGAGGAGGGTGCAGATAAAACAGCGCGAGAGGAGAGAGCAGAGAAAACAGCGCGAGAGGAGAGAGCAGATAAAACATCGCGAGAGGAGGGAGAAGATAAAACAGCGCGAGAGGAAGGTGCAGAGAAAACAGCGCGAGAGGAGGGAGCAGATAAAACAGCGCGAGAGGAGAGAGCAGATAAAACAGCGTGAGAGGAGGGAGCAGATAAAACAGCGCGAGAGGAGAGAGCAGATAAAACAGGGCGAGAGGAGGGAGCAGATAAAACAGCAGGAGAGGAGAGAGCAGATAAAACAATGCGAGGGGAGGGACCAGATAATACAGCGCGAGAGGAGAGAGCAGATAAAACAGCGCAAGAGGAGGGAGCAGATAAAGCAGTGTGAGAGGCGGGAGCAGATAAAACAGTGTGAGAGGAGGGAGCAGATAAAACAGCGGGAGTGGAGGGAGCAGATAAAACAGTGTGAGAGGAGGGAGCAGATAAAACAGCATGAGAGGAGGGAGCAGATAAAACAGTGTGAGCCGAGGGAGCAGATAAAACAGCGGGAGAGCAGGCAGCAGATAAAACAGTGTGAGAGGAGGGAGCAGATAAAACAGCGCGAGAGGAGGGAGCAGATAAAACAGTGTGAGAGGAGGGAGCAGATCAAACAGCGCGAGAGGAGGGAGCAGATAAAACAGCGCGAGAGGAGAGAGCAGATAAAACAGCGGTAGAGGAGAGAGCAGATTAAACAGCGCGAGAGGAGGGTGCAGATAAAACAGCGCGAGAGGAGAGAGCAGAGAAAACAGCGCGAGAGGAGAGAGCAGATAATACATCGCGAGAGGAGGGAGAAGATAAAACAGCGCGAGAGGAAGGTGCAGAGAAAACAGCGCGAGAGGAGGGAGCAGATAAAACAGCGCGAGAGGAGAGAGCAGATAAAACAGAGTGAGAGGAGGGAGCAGATAAAACAGCGCGAGAGGAGAGAGCAGATAAAACAGGGCGAGAGGAGGGAGCAGATAAAACAGCAGGAGAGGAGAGAGCAGATAAAACAATGTGAGGGGAGGGACCAGATAATACAGCGCGAGAGGAGAGAGCAGATAAAACAGCGCGAGAGGAGGGAGCAGATAAAGCAGTGTGAGAGGCGGGAGCAGATAAAACAGTGTGAGAGGAGGGAGCAGATAAACCAGCGGGAGTGGAGGGTGAAGATAAAACAGTGTGAGAGGAGGGAGCAGATAAAACTGCGTGAGAGGAGGGAGCAGATAAAACAGTGTGAGCCGAGGGAGCAGATAAAACAGCGGGAGAGCAGGGAGCAGATAAAATAGTGTGAGAGGAGGGAGCAGATAAAACAGCGCGAGAGGAGGGAGCAGATAAAACAGTGTGAGAGGAGGGAGCAGATCAAACAGCGCGAGAGGAGGGAGCAGATAAAACAGCGCGACAGGAGAGAGCCCATAAAACAGCGCGAGACGAGAGATCAGATAAAACAGGACGAGAGGCGAGATCAGATCAAACAGTGCGAGAGGGGCGAGCATATAAAACAGTGTGAGAGGAGGGAGCAGATAAATCAGCACGAGAGGAGAGAGCAGATAAAACAGCGGGAGAGGAGAGAGCAGATAAAACAGCGCAAGAGGAGGGTGAAGATAAAACAGCGCGAGAGAAGTGGAGCAGATAAAACAGCGCGAGAGGAGAGAGCAGATAAAACAGCGCGAGAGGATGGAGCAGATAAAACAGCGCGAGAGGAGAGAGCAGATAAAACAGCGGGAGAGGAGGGAGCGGATAAAACAGCGCGAGAGGAGAGAGCAGATAAAAGAGCATGAGAGGGGGGAGCAGATAAAACAGCGCGAGAGGAGGGAGCAGATAAGACAGCGCGAGAGGAGGGAGCAGATAAAAAAGCGCGAGAGGAGGGAGCAGATAAAACACCGGTGGAGGAGGGAGCAGATAAAACAGCGGGAGAGGAGAGAGTAGATAAAACAGCGCGAGAGGAGGGAGCAGATAAAACAGAGCGAGAGGAGAGAGCAGATAATACAGCGCCAGAGGGGGGAGCAGATAAAACAGCGTGAGAGGAGAAAGCAGATAAAACAGCGCGAGAGGAGGGAGCAGATAAAGCAGCGCGAGAGGAGGGACCAGATAAAACAGCTGGAGAGAAGAGACCAGATAAAACAGCTGGAGAGAAGAGAGCAGATAAAACAGCGCGAGAGGAGAGAGCAGATAAAGCAGCGGGAGAGGACGGAGCAGATAAAACAGCGCGAGAGGAGATAGCAGATAAAAAAGTGTGAAAGGTGGGAGCAGATAAAACAGGGCGAGAGAAGAGAGCAGATAATACAGCGCGAGAGGAGGGAGCAGATAAAACAGCGCGAGAGGAGAGAGCAGATAAAACAGTGTGAGAGGAGGGAGCAGATAAAACAGTGTGAGAGCAGGGAGCAGAGAAAACAGCGCGAGAGGAGCGTGCAGATAAACAGCGCGAGAGGAGAGAGCAGATAAAACAGCGGTAGAGGAGAGAGCAGATTTAACAGCGCGAGAGGAGGGTGCAGATAAAACAGCGCGAGAGGAGAGAGCAGAGAAAACAGCGCGAGAGGAGAGAGCAGATAAAACAGCGCGAGAGGAGGGAGAAGATAAAACAGCGCGAGAGGAAGGAGCAGAGAAAACAGCGCGAGAGGAGGGAGCAGCTAAAACAGCGCGAGAGGAGGGAGCAGATGAAACAGCGTGAGAGGAGAGAGCAGATAAAACAGTGTGAGAGGAGAAAGCACATAAAACAGCGCGAGAGGAGAGAGCAGATAAAACAGCGCGAGAGGAGGGAGCAGATAAAACAGCGCGAGAGGAGAGAGCAGATAAAACAGTGTGAGAGGGGGGAGCACATAAAACAGCGTGGGAGGAGAGAGCAGATAAAACAGCGCGAGAGGAGGGAGCAGATAAAACAGCGTGAGAGGAGAGAGAAGATAAAACAGCGGGAGAGGAGGAAGCGGATAAAACAGCGCGAGAGGAGAGAGCAGATAAAAGAGCATGAGAGGGGGGAGCAGATAAAACAGCGCGAGAGGAGGGAGCAGATAAGACAGCGCGAGAGGAGGGAGCAGATAAAAAAGCGCGAGAGGAGGGAGCAGATAAAACAGCGCGAGAGGAGGGAGCAGATAAAGCAGCGCGAGAGGAGGGAGCAGATAAAACAGCTGGAGAGAAGAGACCAGTTAAAACAGCTGGAGAGAAGAGAGCAGATAAAACAGCGCGAGAGGAGAGAGCAGATAAAACAGCGCGAGAGGAGTTAGCAGATAAAACAGTGTGAAAGGAGGGAGCAGATAAAACAGGGCGAGAGAAGAGAGCAGATAATACAGCACGAGAGGAGGGAGCAGATAAAACAGCGCGAGAGGAGAGAGCAGATAAAACAGTGTGAGAGGAGGGTGCAGATAAAACAGTGTGAGAGGAGGGAGCAGATAAAACAGCGTGAGAGAAGAGAGCAGATAAAACAGAACGACAGGAGGGAGCAGATAAAACAGCGCGAAAGGAGAGTGCAGATAACACAGATGGAGAGGAGAGAGCAGATAAAACAGCGCGAGAGGACGGAGAAGATAAAACAGGGCGAGAGGAGAGAGCAGTTAAAACAGCGCGAGAGGAGGGAGAAGATAAAACAGCGCGAGAGGAAGGAGCCGAGAAAACAGCGCGAGAGGAGGGAGCAGATAAAACAGCGAGGGAGGAGAGAGCAGATAAAACAGCGGTAGAGGAGAGAGCAGATTAAACAGCGCGAGAGGAGGGTGCAGATAAAACAGCGCGAGAGGAGAGAGCAGAGAAAACAGCGCGAGAGGAGAGAGCAGATAAAGCAGCGCGATACGAGGGAGCAGATAAAACAGCGCGAGAGGAGGGAGCAGAAAAAACAGCGTGAGAGGAGAGAGCAGAAAAAACAGCGCGAGAGGAGAGAGCAGATAAAACAGCGCGAGAGGAGGGAGCAGATAAAACAGCGCGAGAGGAGGGAGCAGAGAAAACAGCGCGAGAGGAGGGAGCAGATAAAACAGCGAGAGAGTAGAGAGCAGATAAAACAGCGGTAGAGGAGAGAGCAGATTAAACAGCGCGAGAGGAGGGTGCAGATAAAACAGCGCGAGAGGAGAGAGCAGAGAAAACAGCACGAGATGAGAGAGCAGATAAAACAGCGCGAGAGGAGGGAGAAGATAAAACAGCGCGAGAGGAAGGAGCAGAGAAAACAGCGCGAGAGGAGGGAGCAGATAAAACAGCGCGAGAGGAGAGAGCAGATAAAAGAGCGCGAGAGGAGGGAGCAGATAAAACAGCGCGAGAGGAGAGAGCAGATAAAACAGGGCGAGAGGAGGGAGCAGAGAAAACAGCAGGAGAGGAGAGAGCAGATAAAACAATGCGAGGGGAGGGAGCAGATAATACAGCGCGAGAGGAGAGAGCAGATAAAACAGCGCGAGAGGAGGGAGCAGATAAATCAGTGTGAGAGGCGGGAGCAGATAAAACAGTGTGAGAGGAGGGAGCAGATAAAACAGCGGGAGTGGAGGGAGCAGATAAAACAGTGTGAGAGGAGGGAGCAGATAAAACAGCGTGAGAGGAGGGAGCAGATAAAACAGTGTGAGCCGAGGGAGCAGATAAAACAGCGCGGGAGGAGGGAGCAGATAAAACAGCGTGAGAGGAGTGATCAGATAAAACAGCGCGAGTGGAGAGTGCAGAATAAACAGCGCGAGATGAGGCAGCAGATTAAACAGCGCGAGAAAAGAGAGCAGTTAAAACAGTGCGAGCGGAGGGAGCAGATAAAAAGCACGAGAAAGGAGGGAGCAGATAAAACAGCGCGAGAGGAGAGAGCAGATAAAACAGCGCGAGAGGAGAGAGCGGATAAAACAGCACTAGAGGAGAGAGCAGATAAAACAGCGCGAGAGAAGGGAGCAGATAAAACAGCGCGAGAGGAGGGAGCAGATAAAACAGCGCGAGAGGAGGGAGCAGATAAAACAGCGCGAGAGGAGAGAACAGATAAAACAGCGCGAGAGGAAGGAGCAGATAAAACTGCGCGAGAGGAGAGAACAGATAAAACAGCGCGAGAGGAATGAGCAGATAAAACAGCGGGATAGGAGAGAGCAGAAAAAACAGCTCAACAGGAGAGAGCAGATAAAACAGCGGGAGAGGAGAGAGCAGATAAAACAGCGCGAGAGGAGGGAGCAGATAAAACTGTGCGAGAGGAGGGAGCACATAAAACAGCGCGAGAGGAGAGAGCAGATAATGCAGCGCGAGAGGAGAGATCAGATAAAACAGCGCGAGAGGAGAGATCAGATAAAACAGCGCGAGAGGAGAGAGCAGACAAAACAGCGAGACAGGAGGGAGCAGATAAAACAGCGCGAGAGGAGGGTGCAGATAAAACAGCGCGAGAGGAGAGAGCAGATAAAACAGCGCGAGAGGAGAGAGCAGATAAAACAGCGCGAGAGGAGGGAGCAGATAAAGCAGCGCGAGAGGAGAGATTAGATAAAACAGTGTGAGAGGCGGGAGCACATAAAACAGTGCGAGAGGAGAGAGCAGAAAAAACAGCGCGAGAGGAGGGAGCAGATAAAACAGCGCGAGAGGAGAGAGCAGATAAACAGTGTGAGAGGTGGGAGCACATAAAACAGCGCGAGAGGAGAGAGCAGATACGACAGTTTGAGAGTAGGGAGCAGATAAAGCAGCGCGAGAGGAGGGAGCAGATAAAACAGGGCGAGAGGAGAGAGCAGATAAAACAGCGCGAGTGCAGGGAGCAGATAAAGCAGCGTGAGAGGAGAGAGCAGATAAAAAAGTACGAGAGGAGGGAGCAGATAAAAGTGCCCGAGAGGAGGGAGCAGATAAAACAGCGCGAGACGAGAGAGCAGATAAAACAGAGCGAGAGGAGGGAGCAGATAAAACAGCGCGAGGCGAGAGAGCAGATAAAACAGCACGAGAGGAGGGAGCAGAAAGAACAGTGCGAGAGGAGAGAGCAGATAAAACAGTGTGAGAGGAGGGAGCAGATAAAACAGCGCGAGAGGAGAGAGCAGATAAAACAGCGGGAGAGGAGGGACCAGATAGAACAGCGCGAGAGGCGGGAACAGATAAAACAGCGCGAGAGGAGAGAGCAGTTAAAGCAGTGAGAGAGCAGGGAGCAGATAAAACAGCGCGAGAGGAGAAAGCAGATAAAACAGCGTGAGAGGAGAGAGCAGATAAAACAGAACGACAGGAGGGAGCAGATAAAACAGCGCGAAAGGAGAGTGCAGATAAAACAGATGGAGAGGAGAGAGCAGATAAAACAGCGCGAGAGGACGGAGAAGATAAAACAGCGCGAGAGAAGTGGAGCAGATATAACAGCGCGAGAGGAGAGAGCAGATAAAACAGCTCGAGAGGAGGGAGCAGATAAAGCAGTGTGAGAGGAGAGAGCAGATAAAACAGCGCGAGAGGAGAGAACAGATAATACAGCGCGAGAGGAGGGAGCAGATAAAACAGCGCGAGAGGAGAAAGCAGATAAAGCAGCGCGAGAGGAGGGAGCAGATAGAACAGCGCGAGAGGAGGTAGCAGATAAAACAGCGTGAGAGAAGAGACCAGATAAAACAGCGGGAGAGGAGATAGCAGATAAAACAGCAAAAGAGGAGAGGGCAGATAAAACAGCGTGAGAGGAGAGTGCAGATAAAACAGCTGGAGAGAAGAGAGCAGATAAAACAGCGGGAGAGGAGAGAGCAGATTATACAGCGCGAGAGGAGGGCGCAGATAAAATAGCGCGAGAGGAGGGAGCAGATGAAACAGCGCGAGAGGAGGGTGCAGATAAAATATCGCGAGAGGAGAGAGCAGTTAAAAAAGCGCGAGAGGAGTGAGCAGATAAAACAGCGCGAGAGGAGAGTGCAGATAAAACAGCTGGAGAGAAGAGAGCAGATAAAACAGCGCGAGAGGAGAGAGCAGATAAAAAAGAGCGAGAGGAGGGAGCAGATAAAAAAGAGCGAGAGGAGGGAGCATATGAAACAGCGCGAGAGGAGAGGGCAGATAAAACAGCGCGAGAGGAGAGTGCAGATAAAACAGCTGGATAGAAGAGAGCAGATAAAACAGCGCGAGAGGAGGGAGCAGATAAAACAGCGCGAGAGGAGAGAGCAGATAAAACAGCGCGAGAGGAGATAGCAGATGAAACAACGTGAGAGGAGGGAGCAGATAAAAAAGAGCGAGAGGAGGGAGCAGATAAAAAGGAGCGAGAGGATGGAGCATATGAAACAGCGGGAGAGGAGAGAGCAGATAAAACAGCGCGAGTGGAGGGAGCAGATAAAACAGCGCGAGACGAGGGAGCAGATAAAACAGTGTGAAGGAGGGAGCAGATAAAACAGCGCGAGAGGAGAGAGCAGATAAAACAGCGCGAGAGGAGGGAGCAGATAAAACAGCTGGAGAGAAGAGAGCAGATAAAACAGCGCGAGAGGAGAGAGCAGATAAAACAGCGGGAGAGGAGGGAGCAGATAAAACAGCGCGAGAGGAGAGAGCAGATTAAACAGTGTGAAACGATGGTGCAGATAAAACAGCGCAAGAGAAGAGAGCAGATAATACAGTGCGAGAGGAGGGAGCAGATAAAACAGCGCGAGAGGAGAGAGCAGGTAAAACAGTGAGAGAGGAGGGAGCAGATAAAACAGTGTGAGAGGAGGGAGCAGATAAAACAGCGTGAGAGAAGAGAGCAGATAAAACAGCGCGAGAGGAGGGAGCAGATAAAACAGCACGAGAGGAGGGAGCAGATAAAACTGTGTGAGAGGAGGGAGCACATAAATCAGCGCGAGAGGAGAGAGCAGATAAAGCAGCGCGAGAGGAGAGATCAGATAAAACAGCGCAAGAGGAGAAATCAGATAAAACAGCGCGAGAGGAGAGAGCAGACAAAACAGCGAGAGAGGTGGGAGCAGATAAAACAGCGCGAGAGGAGGGTGCAGATAAAACAGCGCGAGAGGAGACAGCAGATAAAACAGCGCGAGAGGAGAGAGCAGATAAAACAGCGCGAGAGGAGGGAGCAGATAAAACAGCGGGAGAGGAGAGAGCAGATAAAACAGTGTGAGAGGCGGGAGCACATAAAACAGCGCGAGAGGAGAGAGCAGATAAAACAGCGCGAGAGGAGGGAGCAGATAAAACAGCGCGAGAGGAGAGAGCATATAAAACAGTGTGAGAGGCGGGAGCACATTATACAGCGCGAGAGGAGAGAGTAGATTCGACAGTTTGAGAGTAGGGAGCAGATAAAGCAGCGCGAGAGGAGGGAGCAGATAAAACAGCGTGAGAGGAGAGAGCAGATAAAACAGTGCGAGAGGAGGGAGCAGTTTAAACAGGGCGAGAGGATAGAGCAGATAAAACAGCGCGAGTGGATGGAGCAGATAAAGCAGCGTGAGAGGAGAGAGCAGATAAAAAAGCGCGAGAGTAGGGAGCAGATAAAAGTGCCCGAGAGGAGGGAGCAGATAAAACAGCGCGAGACGAGAGAGCAGATAAAACAGAGCGAGAGGAGGTAGCAGATAAAACAGCACGAGGTGAGAGAGCAGATAAAACAGCACGAGAGGAGGGAGCAGAAAGAACAGTGCGAGAGGAGAGAGCAGATAAAACAGTGTGAGAGGAGGGAGCAGATAAAACAGCGCGAGAGGAGAGAGCAGATAAAACAGTGGGAGAGGAGGGACCAGATAGAACAGCGCGAGAGGTGGGAACAGATAAAACAGCGCGAGAGGAGTGAGCAGTTAAAGCAGTGCGAGAGCAGGGAGCAGATAAAACAGCGTGACAGGAGAAAGCAGATAAAACAGCGTGAGAGGAGAGAGCAGATAAAACAGAATGACAGGAGGGA
The DNA here is from genome assembly GCF_964194155.1 of Cetorhinus maximus. NCBI lineage: Eukaryota > Metazoa > Chordata > Chondrichthyes > Lamniformes > Cetorhinidae > Cetorhinus > Cetorhinus maximus. Next base: position 25,812 of record NW_027598774.1, read on the forward strand.
GCAGATAAAACAGCGCGAAAGGAGAGTGCAGATAAAACCGATGGAGAGGAGCGAGCAGATAAAACAGCGCGAGAGGACGGAGAAGATAAAACAGGGCGAGAGAAGAGAGCAGATAATACAGCACGAGAGGAGGGAGCAGATAAAACAGCGCGAGAGGAGAGAGCAGATAAAACAGTGTGAGAGGAGGGAGCAGATAAAACAGTGTGAGAGGTGGGAGCAGATAAAACAGCGTGAGAGAAGAGAGCAGATAAAACAGCGTGACAGGAGGGAGCAGATAAAGCAGCGCGAGAGGAGGGAGCAGATAAAACAGCGCGAGAGGAGGGAGCAGAAAAAACAGCGTGAGAGGAGAGAGCAGATAAAAAAGAGCGAGAGGAGGGAGCAGATAAAAAGGAGCGAGAGGAGGGAGCATATGAAACAGCGGGAGAGGAGAGAGCAGATAAAACAGCGCAAGTGGAGGGAGCAGATAAAACAGCGCGAGACGAGGGAGCAGATAAAACAGTGTGAGAGGAGGGAGCAGATAAAACAGCGCGAGAGGAGAGAGCAGATAAAACAGCGCGAGAGGAGGGAGCAGATAAAACAGCTGGAGAGAAGAGAGCAGATAAAACAGCGCGAGAGGAGAGAGCAGATTAAACAGCGGGAGAGGATGGAGCAGATAAAACAGCGCGAGAGGAGAGAGCAGATTAAACAGTGTGAAACGATGGTGCAGATAAAACAGCGCGAGAGAAGAGAGCGGATAATACAGTGCGAGAGGAGGGAGCAGATAAAACAGCGCGAGAGGAGAGAGCAGGTAAAACAGTGAGAGAGGAGGGTGCAGATAAAACAGTGTGAGAGGAGGGAGCAGATAAAACAGCGTGAGAGAAGAGAGCAGATAAAACAGCGCGAGAGGAGTGAGCAGATAAAACAGCACGAGAGGAGGGAGCAGATAAAACTGTGCGAGAGGAGAGAGCACATAAAACAGCGCGAGAGGAGAGAGCAGATAAAGCAGCGCGAGAGGAGTGATCAGATAAAACAGCGCGAGAGGAGAAATCAGATAAAACAGCGCGAGAGGAGAGAGCAGACAAAACAGCGAGAGAGGAGGGAGCAGATAAAACAGCGCGAGAGGAGGGTGCAGATAAAACAGCGCGAGAGGAGAGAGCAGATAAAACAGCGCGAGAGGAGAGAGCAGATAAAACAGCGCGAGAGGAGGGAGCAGATAAAACAGCGCGAGAGGAGAGAGCAGATAAAACAGTGTGAGAGGCGTGAGCACATAAAACAACGCGAGAGGAGAGAGCAGATAAAACAGCGCGAGAGGTGGGAGCAGATAAAACAGCGCGAGAGGAGAGAGCAGATAAAACAGTGTGAGAGGTGGGAGCACAGAAAACAGCGCGAGAGGAGAGAGCAGATACGACAGTTTGAGAGTAGGGAGCAGATAAAGCAGCGCGAGAGGAGGGAGCAGATAAAACAGCATGAGAGGAGAGAGCAGATAAAACAGTGCGAGAGGAGGGAGCAGATAAAACAGGGCGAGAGGAGAGAGCAGATAAAACAGCGCGAGTGGAGGGAGCAGATAATGCAGCGTGAGAGGAGAGAGCAGATAAAAAAGCGCGAGAGGAGGGAGCAGATAAAAGTGCCCGAGAGGAGGGAGCAGATAAAACAGCGCGAGACGAGAGAGCAGATAAAACAGAGCGAGAGGAGGGAGCAGATAAAACAGCACGAGAGGAGGGAGCAGAAAGAACAGTGCGAGAGGAGAGAGCAGGTAAAACAGTGTGAGAGGAGGGAGCAGATAAAACAGCGCGAGAGGAGAGAGCAGATAAAACAGCGGGAGAGGAGGGACCAGATAGAACAGCGCGAGAGGCGGGAACAGATAAAACAGCGCGAGAGGAGAGAGCAGTTAAAGCAGTGCGAGAGCAGGGAGCAGATAAAACAGTGCGAGAGGAGAAAGCAGATAAAACAGCGTGAGAGGAGAGAGCAGATAAAACAGAACGACAGGAGGGAGCAGATAAAACAGCGCGAAAGGAGAGTGCAGATAAAACAGATGGAGAGGAGAGAGCAGATAAAACAGCGCGAGAGGACGGAGAAGATAAAACAGGGCGAGAGAAGAGAGCAGATAATACAGCACGAGAGGAGGGAGCAGATAAAACAGCGCGAGAGGAGAGAGCAGATAAAACAGTGTGAGAGGAGTGAGCAGATAAAACAGTGTGAGAGAAGGGAGCAGATAAAACAGCGTGAGAGAAGAGAGCAGATAAAACAGCGCGACAAGAGGGAGCAGATAAAGCAGCGCGAGAGGAGGGAGCAGATAAAACAGCGCGAGAGGAGGGAGCAGAAAAAACAGCGTGAGAGGAGAGAGCAGAAAAAACAGCGCGAGAGGAGAGAGCAGATAAAACAGCGCGAGAGGAGGGAGCAGATAAAACAGCGCGAGAGGAGGGAGCAGAGAAAACAGCGCGAGAGGAGGGAGCAGATAAAACAGCGCGAGAGGAGAGAGCAGATAAAACAGCGGTAGAGGAGAGAGCAGTTTAAACAGCGCGAGAGGAGGGTGCAGATAAAACAGCGCGAGAGGAGAGAGCAGAGAAAACAGCGCGAGAGGAGAGAGCAGATAAAACAGCGCGAGAGGAGGGAGAAGATAAAACAGCGCGAGAGGAAGGAGCAGAGAAAAAAGCGCGAGAGGAGGGAGCAGATAAAACAGCGCGAGAGGAGAGAGCAGATAAAACAGCGCGAGAGGAGGGAGCAGATAAAACAGCGCGAGAGGAGGGAGCAGATAAAACAGGGCGAGAGGAGGGAGCAGAGAAAACAGCAGGAGAGGAGAGAGCAGATAAAACAATGCGAGGGGCGGGAGCAGATAATACAGCGTGAGAGGAGAGAGCAGATAAAACAGCGCGAGAGGAGGGAGCAGATAAATCAGTGTGAGAGGTGGGAGCAGATAAAACAGGGTGAGAGGAGGGAGCAGATAAAACAGCGGGAGTGGAGGGAGCAGATAAAACAGTGTGAGAGGAGGGAGCAGATAAAACAGCGTGAGAGGAGGGAGCAGATAAAACAGTGTGAGCCGAGGGAGCAGATAAAACAGCGGGAGAGCAGGGAGCAGATAAAACAGTGTGAGAGGAGGGAGCAGATAAAACAGCGCGAGAGGAGGAAGCAGATAAAACACTGTGAGAGGAGGGAGCAGATAAAACAGCGGGAGAGAAGGGAGCAGATAAAGCAGTGTGAGAGGAGGGAGCAGATAAAACAGCGCGAGAGGAGGGAGCAGATAAAACAGTGTCAGAGGAGGGAGCAGATAAAACAGCGCGGGAGGAGGGAGCAGATAAAACAGCGTGAGAGGAGGGATCAGATAAAACAGCGCGAGTGGAGAGTGCAGAATAAACAGCGCGAGACGAGGGAGCAGATTAAACAGCGCGAGAAAAGAGAGCAGTTAAAACAGTGCGAGCGGAGGGAGCAGATAAACAGCACGAGAAAGGAGGGAGCAGATAAAACAGCGCGAGAGGAGAGAGCAGATAAAACAGCGCGAGAGGAGAGAGCAGATAAAACAGCACTAGAGGAGAGAGCAGATAAAACAGCGCAAGAGAAGGGAGCAGATAAAACAGCGCGAGAGGAGGGAGCAGATAAAACAGCGCGAGAGGAGGGAGCAGATATACAGCGCGAGAGGACGGAGCAGATAAAACAGCGCGAGAGGAGGGAGCAGATAAAACTGCGCGAGAGCAGAGAACAGATAAAACAGCGCGAGAGGAGTGAGCAGATAAAACATCGGGAGAGGAGAGAGCAGATAAAACAGCTCAAGAGGAGAGAGCAGATAAAACAGCGGGAGAGGAGAGAGCAGATAAAACAGCGCGAGAGGATGGAGCAGATAAAACTGTGCGAGAGGAGGGAGCACATAAAACAGCGCGAGAGGAGAGAGCAGATAAAGCAGCGGGAGAGGAGAGATCAGATAAAACAGCGCGAGAGGAGAGATCAGATAAAACAGCGCGAGAGGAGAGAGCAGACAAAACAGTGTGAAACGATGGTGCAGATAAAACAGCGCGAGAGAAGAGAGCAGATAATACAGTGCGAGAGGAGGGAGCAGATAAAACAGTGCGAGCGGAGAGAGCAGGTAAAACAGTGAGAGAGGAGGGAGCAGATAAAACAGTGTGAGAGGAGGGAGCAGATAAAACAGCGTGAGAGAAGAGAGCAGATAAAACAGCGCGACAGGAGGGAGCAGATAAAACAGCACGAGAGGAGGGAGCAGATAAAACTGTGTGTGAGGAGAGAGCACATAAAACAGCGCGAGAGGAGAGAGCAGATAAAGCAGCGCGAGAGGAGTGATCAGATAAAACAGCGCGAGAGGAGAAATCAGATAAAACAGCGCGAGAGGAGAGAGCAGACAAAACAGCGAGAGAGGCGGGAGCAGATAAAACAGCGCGAGAGGAGGGTGCAGATAAAACAGCGCGAGAGGAGAGAGCAGATAAAACAGCGCGAGAGGAGAGAGCAGATAAAACAGCGCGAGAGGAGGGAGCAGATAAAACAGCGCCAGAGGAGAGAGCAGATAAAACAGTGTGAGAGGCGGGAGCACATAAAACAACGCGAGAGGAGAGAACAGATAAAACAGCGCGAGAGGAGGGAGCAGATAAAACAGCGTGAGAGGAGAGAGCAGATAAAACAGTGTGAGAGGTGGGAGCACAGATAACAGCGCGAGAGGAGAGAGCAGATACGACAGTTTGAGAGTAGGGAGCAGATAAAGCAGCGCGAGAGGATGGAGCAGATAAAACAGCGTGAGAGGAGAGAGCAGATAAAACAGTGCAAGAGGAGGGAGCAGATAAAACAGGGCGAGAGGAGAGAGCAGATAAAACAGCGCGAGTGGAGGGAGCAGATAAAGCAGCGTGAGAGGAGAGAGCAGATAAAAAAGCGCGAGAGGAGGGAGCAGATAAAAGTGCCCGAGAGGAGGGAGCAGATAAAACAGCGCGAGACGAGAGAGCAGATAAAACAGAGCGAGAGGAGGGAGCAGATAAAACAGCGCGAGAGGAGGGAGCAGATAAAACAGGGCGAGAGGAGGGAGCAGAGAAAACAGCAGGAGAGGAGAGAGCAGATAAAACAATGCGAGGGGAGGGAGCAGATAATACAGCGTGAGAGGAGAGAGCAGATAAAACAGCGCGAGAGGAGGGAGCAGATAAATCAGTGTGAGAGGTGGGAGCAGATAAATCAGTGAGAGAGGCGGGAGCAGATAAAACAGGGTGAGAGGAGGGAGCAGATAAAACAGCGGGAGTGGAGGGAGCAGATAAAACAGTGTGAGAGGAGGGAGCAGATAAAACAGCGTGAGAGGAGGGAGCAGATAAAACAGTGTGAGCCGAGGGAGCAGATAAAACAGCGGGAGAGAAGGGAGCAGATAAAACAGTGTGAGAGGAGGGAGCAGATAAAACAGCGCGAGAGGAGAGAGCAGATAAAACAGTGGGAGAGGAGGGACCAGATAGAACAGCGCGAGAGGTGGGAACAGATAAAACAGCGCGAGAGGAGAGAGCAGTTAAAGCAGTGCGAGAGCAGGGAGCAGATAAAACAGCGCGAGAGGAGAAAGCAGATAAAACAGCGTGAGAGGAGAGAGCAGATAAAACAGATTGACAGGAGGGAGCAGATAAAACAGCGCGAAAGGAGAGTGCAGATAAAACCGATGGAGAGGAGAGAGCAGATAAAACAGCGCGAGAGGACGGAGAAGATAAAACAGGGCGAGAGAAGAGAGCAGATAATACAGCACGAGAGGAGGGAGCAGATAAAACAGCGCGAGAGGAGAGAGCAGATAAAGCAGCGCGAGAGGAGTGATCAGATATAACAGCGCGAGAGGAGAAATCAGATAAAACAGCGCGAGAGGAGAGAGCAGACAAAACAGCGAGAGAGGAGGGAGCAGATAAAACAGCGCGAGAGGAGGGTGCAGATAAAACAGCGCGAGAGGAGAGAGCAGATAAAACAGCGCGAGAGGAGAGAGCAGATAAAACAGCGCGAGAGGAGGGAGCAGATAAAACAGCGCGAGAGGAGAGAGCAGATAAAACAGTGTGAGAGGCGGGAGCACATAAAACAACGCGAGAGGAGAGAGCAGATAAAACAGCGCGAGAGGAGGGAGCAGATAAAACAGCGCGAGAGGAGAGAGCAGATAAAACAGTGTGAGAGGTGGGAGCACAGAAAACAGCGCGAGAGGAGAGAGCAGATACGACAGTTTGAGAGTAGGGAGCAGATAAAGCAGCGCGAGAGGAGGGAGCAGATAAAACAGCGTGAGAGGAGAGAGCAGATAAAACAGTGCGAGAAGAGGGAGCAGATAAAACAGGGCGAGAGGAGAGAGCAGATAAAACAGCGCGAGTGGAGGGAGCAGATAAAGCAGCGTGAGAGGAGAGAGCAGATAAAAAAGCGTGAGAGGAGGGAGCAGATAAAAGTGCCCGAGAGGAGGGAGCAGATAAAACAGCGCGAGACGAGAGAGCAGATAAAACAGAGTGAGAGGAGGGAGCAGATAAAACAGCACGAGAGGAGGGAGCAGAAAGAACAGTGCGAGAGGAGAGAGCAGATAAAACAGTGTGAGAGGAGGGAGCAGATAAAACAGCGCGAGAGGAGAGAGTAGATAAAACAGCGGGAGAGGAGGGACCAGATAGAACAGCGCGAGAGGCGGGAACAGATAAAACAGCGCGAGAGGAGAGAGCAGTTAAAGCAGTGCGAGAGCAGGGAGCAGATAAACAGTGCGAGAGGAGAAAGCAGATAAAACAGCGTGAGAGGAGAGAGCAGATAAAACAGAACGACAGGAGGGAGCAGATAAAACAGCGCGAAAGGAGAGTGCAGATAAAACAGATGGAGAGGAGAGAGCAGATAAAACAGCGCGAGAGGACGGAGAAGATAAAACAGGGCGAGAGAAGAGAGCAGATAATACAGCACGAGAGGAGGGAGCAGATAAAACAGCGCGAGAGGAGAGAGCAGATAAAACAGTGTGAGAGGAGTGAGCAGATAAAACAGTGTGAGAGAAGGGAGCAGATAAAACAGCGTGAGAGAAGAGAGCAGATAAAACAGCGCGACAGGAGGGAGCAGATAAAACAGCACGAGAGGAGGGAGCAGATAAAACTGTGCGTGAGGAGAGAGCACATAAAACAGCGCGAGAGGAGAGAGCAGATAAAGCAGCGCGAGAGGAGTGATCAGATAAAACAGCGCGAGAGGAGAAATCAGATAAAACAGCGCGAGAGGAGAGAGCAGACAAAACAGCGAGAGAGGCGGGAGCAGATAAAACAGCGCGAGAGGAGGGTGCAGATAAAACAGCGCGAGAGGAGAGAGCAGATAAAACAGCGCGAGAGGAGAGAGCAGATTATACAGCGCGAGAGGAGGGAGCAGATAAAACAGCGCCAGAGGAGAGAGCAGATAAAACAGTGTGAGAGGCGGGAGCACATAAAACAACGCGAGAGGAGAGAACAGATAAAACAGCGCGAGAGGAGGGAGCAGATAAAACAGCGCGAGAGGAGAGAGCAGATAAAACAGTGTGAGAGGTGGGAGCACAGATAACAGCGTGAGAGGAGAGAGCAGATAAAACAGTGCGAGAGGAGGGAGCAGATAAAACAGGGCGAGAGGAGAGAGCAGATAAAACAGCGCGAGTGGAGGGAGCAGATAAAGCAGCGTGAGAGGAGAGAGCAGATAAAAAAGCGCGAGAGGAGGGAGCAGATAAAAGTGCCCGAGAGGAGGGAGCAGATAAAACAGCGCGAGACGAGAGAGCAGATAAAACAGAGCGAGAGGAGGGAGCAGATAAAACAGCGCGAGAGGAGGGAGCAGATAAAACAGGGCGAGAGGAGTGAGCAGAGAAAACAGCAGGAGAGGAGAGAGCAGATAAAACAATGCGAGGGGAGGGAGCAGATAATACAGCGTGAGAGGAGAGAGCAGATAAAACAGCGCGAGAGGAGGGAGCAGATAAATCAGTGAGAGAGGCGGGAGCAGATAAAACAGGGTGAGAGGAGGGAGCAGATAAAACAGCGGGAGTGGAGGGAGCAGATAAAACAGTGTGAGAGGAGGGAGCAGATAAAACAGCGTGAGAGGAGGGAGCAGATAAAACAGTGTGAGCCGAGGGAGCAGATAAAACAGCGGGAGAGAAGGGAGCAGATAAAACAGTGTGAGAGGAGGGAGCAGATAAAACAGCGCGAGAGGAGAGAGCAGATAAAACAGTGGGAGAGGAGGGACCAGATAGAACAGCGCGAGAGGTGGGAACAGATAAAACAGCGCGAGAGGAGAGAGCAGTTAAAGCAGTGCGAGAGCAGGGAGCAGATAAAACAGCGCGAGAGGAGAAAGCAGATAAAACAGCGTGAGAGGAGAGAGCAGATAAAACAGATTGACAGGAGGGAGCAGATAAAACAGCGCGAAAGGAGAGTGCAGATAAAACCGATGGAGAGGAGAGAGCAGATAAAACAGCGCGAGAGGACGGAGAAGATAAAACAGGGCGAGAGAAGAGAGCAGATAATACAGCACGAGAGGAGGGAGCAGATAAAACAGCGCGAGAGGAGAGAGCAGATAAAGCAGCGCGAGAGGAGTGATCAGATAAAACAGCGCGAGAGGAGAAATCAGATAAAACAGCGCGAGAGGAGAGAGCAGACAAAACAGCGAGAGAGGAGGGAGCAGATAAAACAGCGCGAGAGGAGGGTGCAGATAAAACAGCGCGAGAGGAGAGAGCAGATAAAACAGCGCGAGAGGAGAGAGCAGATAAAACAGCGCGAGAGGAGGGAGCAGATAAAACAGCGCGAGAGGAGAGAGCAGATAAAACAGTGTGAGAGGCGGGAGCACATAAAACAACGCGAGAGGAGAGAGCAGATAAAACAGCGCGAGAGGAGGGAGCAGATAAAACAGCGCGAGAGGAGAGAGCAGATAAAACAGTGTGAGAGGTGGGAGCACAGAAAACAGCGCGAGAGGAGAGAGCAGATACGACAGTTTGAGAGTAGGGAGCAGATAAAGCAGCGCGAGAGGAGGGTGCAGATAAAACAGCGTGAGAGGAGAGAGCAGATAAAACAGTGCGAGAGGAGGGAGCAGATAAAACAGGGCGAGAGGAGAGAGCAGATAAAACAGCGCGAGTGGAGGGAGCAGATAAAGCAGCGTGAGAGGAGAGAGCAGATAAAAAAGCGTGAGAGGAGGGAGCAGATAAAAGTGCCCGAGAGGAGGGAGCAGATAAAACAGCGCGAGACGAGAGAGCAGATAAAACAGAGTGAGAGGAGGGAGCAGATAAAACAGCACGAGAGGAGGGAGCAGAAAGAACAGTGCGAGAGGAGAGAGCAGATAAAACAGTGTGAGAGGAGGGAGCAGATAAAACAGCGCGAGAGGAGTGAGCAGATAAAACAGCGGGAGAGGAGGGACCAGATAGAACAGCGCGAGAGGCGGGAACAGATAAAACAGCGCGAGAGGAGAGAGCAGTTAAAGCAGTGCGAGAGCAGGGAGCAGATAAAACAGTGCGAGAGGAGAAAGCAGATAAAACAGCGTGAGAGGAGAGAGCAGATAAAACAGAACGACAGGAGGGAGCAGATAAAACAGCGCGAAAGGAGAGTGCAGATAAAACAGATGGAGAGGAGAGAGCAGATAAAACAGCGCGAGAGGACGGAGAAGATAAAACAGGGCGAGAGAAGAGAGCAGATAATACAGCACGAGAGGAGGGAGCAGATAAAACAGCGCGAGAGGAGAGAGCAGATAAAACAGTGTGAGAGGAGTGAGCAGATAAAACAGTGTGAGAGAAGGGAGCAGATAAAACAGCGTGAGAGAAGAGAGCAGATAAAACAGCGCGACAAGAGGGAGCAGATAAAGCAGCGCGAGAGGAGGGAGCAGATAAAACAGCGCGAGAGGAGGGAGCAGAAAAAACAGCGTGAGAGGAAAGAGCAGAAAAAACAGCGCGAGAGGAGAGAGCAGATAAAACAGCGCGAGAGGAGGGAGCAGATAAAACAGCGCGAGAGGAGGGAGCAGAGAAAACAGCGCGAGAGGAGGGAGCAGATAAAACAGCGCGAGAGGAGAGAGCAGATAAAACAGCGGTAGAGAAGAGAGCAGTTTAAACAGCGCGAGAGGAGGGTGCAGATAAAACAGCGCGAGAGGAGAGAGCAGAGAAAACAGCGCGAGAGGAGAGAGCAGATAAAACAGCGCGAGAGGAGGGAGAAGATAAAACAGCGCGAGAGGAAGGAGCAGAGAAAAAAGCGCGAGAGGAGGGAGCAGATAAAACAGCGCGAGAGGAGAGAGCAGATAAAACAGCGCGAGAGGAGGGAGCAGATAAAACAGCGCGAGAGGAGGGAGCAGATAAAACAGGGCGAGAGGAGGGAGCAGAGAAAACAGCAGGAGAGGAGAGAGCAGATAAAACAATGCGAGGGGTGGGAGCAGATAATACAGCGTGAGAGGAGAGAGCAGATAAAACAGCGCGAGAGGAGGGAGCAGATAAATCAGTGTGAGAGGTGGGAGCAGATAAAACAGGGTGAGAGGAGGGAGCAGATAAAACAGCGGGAGTGGAGGGAGCAGATAAAACAGTGTGAGAGGAGGGAGCAGATAAAACAGCGTGAGAGGAGGGAGCAGATAAAACAGTGTGAGCCGAGGGAGCAGATAAAACAGCGAGAGAGCAGGGAGCAGATAAAACAGTGTGAGAGGAGGGAGCAGATAAAACAGCGCGAGAGGAGGAAGCAGATAAAACACTGTGAGAGGAGGGAGCAGATAAAGCAGCGGGAGAGGAGGGAGCAGATAAAGCAGTGTGAGAGGAGGGAGCAGATAAAACAGCGCGAGAGGAGGGAGCAGATAAAACAGTGTCAGAGGAGGGAGCAGATAAAACAGCGCGGGAGGAGGGAGCAGATAAAACAGCGTGAGAGGAGGGATCAGATAAAACAGCGCGAGTGGAGAGTGCAGAATAAACAGCGCGAGACGAGGGAGCAGATTAAACAGCGCGAGAAAAGAGAGCAGTTAAAACAGTGCGAGCGGAGGGAGCAGATAAACAGCACGAGAAAGGAGGGAGCAGATAAAACAGCGCGAGAGGAGAGAGCAGATAAAAACAGCGCGAGAGGAGAGAGCAGATAAAACAGCACTAGAGGAGAGAGCAGATAAAACAGCGCGAGAGAAGGGAGCAGATAAAACAGCGCGAGAGGAGGGAGCAGATAAAACAGCGCGAGAAGGAGGGAGCAGATATACAGCGCGAGAGGACAGAGCAG
>NW_027598775.1:2500-17500 GCF_964194155.1 Cetorhinus maximus
GAGAGCCAGGGGTGATGTCAGGAAGCATCTCTTCACACAGAGGGGGAGGGGGAGCGGGAATCTGGAACTTTCTCTGCCCCACCCACCCCGACAGAAAGCCATCGAGGCTGGGGAGGCTGGAAACTTCTAACCCCAGGTTTGACAGATTTATGTGGGAGGGAGGGTATCGTGGGATGGGGGAGCGAAGGCGGCTGGGAGGGGGGTGAGGGGTGGTCGGGGCGCAGGGGTTGGCCGTGGTCTGACCGAATGCCGGAAGAGGGCAGAGGGGCTGAATGGCCTCCTCTTTGCCCCGGGTACACGGGGAGGCTCTGCTCGTTCTAACCGTCACGAGAGGCGCTGAGCTCCGCGTTGCTCCGGCGCCGCCCTCCTCCGCCCCGACTCAGGCCGGTCTGTCATCTCGAAGCGCGGCGGCCATTTTGCGCACAGCACGATCCCACGGACAGCAGCAGCTCGACAGTGCGGCCCAGAAAATTCGGCCTCTTTTTCCCCCTGCGATGTCGGTCCAAACAGCTCTCGAGTCCTGGCGGCCGGGGGGGGGGGGGGGGGAAGCGCTGAGTCCCGGCAGTCGGCGGGGGGGCGGGGGTGGGGCATGGCTCGAACCCCCATGGCCTTCTGACCTCCGGGGCGAGAGCGAGGCTCACTGAGACAGGGCCGGCACCTGATTCAGTGACTGGCGGGGCCCCTGCGGTCGGCCGACAGGAAGCCCCCACGCCCGAGGCAACGGCAACGGGCTCCAGGGCGCCACCCGCTGGACGGAGCGCGCACCTGCTAGCGTGACGGGCCGCTGTTTACATAGGGAAAGCCCACTCCAAATGCAGGCAACTGCAATAAAAGGGGCGCCATTACTGGCGGGGGAAGGGGTCGGAGGGAGTGGGGAAAGTAGGGAAGGGCCTGAAGGAAGTTTTTTTGATGACGCGAGAGGGTTTCTGAAGCGTTCCAAGCCTGGTTTTGCATTACACCCTCCCGAGGGACCATTAGGCAGCCTGCCAAGTTCCCTTGCTGGCAAAGCCCTGCTGCCGAATGTCTGGCACATGTTTGTACCTCAGATTCCCCGACAATGGCCAGCAGCAGCCTCTGCCCCACCGAGTCGCGGTCAGGGGGAGCGATGTTGTCGCGGGGGCAGAGGGGGGTGGGGTGGAGAGGTGGGGTGTGCCAACTCCCAGCTGTGTGAACTCTCAGCGGCCCTCCCGAGCAAGCGGCCGGCCGAACTCTTGCTTTTCCTCCTTTTGTTTTGGTTAAATCCAGCTCAGAACTAGGGACTGCCAGAGCCGAGACAGCCTCTTGGACTGCAGCCTGGCTCACAGAGAAACAAGAGAGCTGGAGTGCGGGAGAGTGCAAGGGAGAGAGAGAGAGAGAGAGAGCGAGAGCACGAGGGCGAGAGCGAGCGAGGGAACGAAAGAGAGCGAGAGAGCGAGAACGGGAGCTAGAGAACGGGAGCGAATGAGAGAGAGAACGAGAGCAAGAACAAGAGCGAGAACGAGAGCGAGAACGAGAGCGAGAACGAGAGCGAGAACGAGAGCGAGTGAACGAGAGCAAGAGAACGAAAGCGAGAGAACAAGAGCGAGAGAACGAGAGCAAGCAAGAGAACGAGGGCGAGAGAACGAGAGTGAGCGAGCGAGAGAACGAGAACACGAGAAAGTGAGAACACGAGAGAGCGAGAACGAGAGCAAGCGAGAGAACGAGAGCGAGCGAGAGAGAAAACGAGCGAAAGAACGAGAGCGAGCGAGAGAACGAGAGCGAGCAAGAGAGAAAACAGGCGAGAGAACGAGAGCGAGCGAGAGAACGAGAGCGAGCGAGAGAACGAGAGCGAGCGAGAGAACGAGAGCGAGAGCGAGAGAACGAGAGCGAGCGAGAGAACGAGAGCGAGAGAACGAGAACGAACGAGAGAACGAGAGCGAGCGAGAGAATGAGAGTGAGAACGAGAGTGAGAACGAGCGAGAGGAACGAGAGCAAGAAAGAGCGAGAAAGAACGAGAGAACAAGAACGAGCGAGAGAACGAGTGCAAGAAAACGAGTGCAAGAATGAAAGCGAGCAAGAACGAGAACGAGTGCGAGCGAGAGAACGAGCGAGAGAGAGAGAACGAGCGAGAGAGAACGAGAGCAAGCGAGAGAACGAGAGCGAGCGAGAAAACGAGTGCGAGAACGAGAGCGAGAACGAGAGCGAGAGCAAGAGAACGAAAGCGAGAGAACGAGAGTGAGTGAGCGAGAGAACGAGAATGAGAACACGAGAGAGTGAGAACACGAGAGAGTAAGAACAAGAGAGAGTGAGAACACGAGAGAGAGCGAGAACGAGAGCAAGCGAGAGAGAAAACGAGCGAAAGAACGAGAGCGAGCGAGAGAACGAGAGCGAGCGAGAGAACGAGTGAGAACGAGAGTGAGAACGAGCGAGAGGAACGAGAGCGAGAGCAAGAACGAGCAAGAAAGAGAGCGAGAAAGAACGAGAGAACAAGAACGAGCGAGAGAACGAGTGCAAGAAAACGAGTGCAAGAATGAGAGCGAGCAAGAACGAGAACGAGCGCGAGCGAGAGAACGAGTGCGAGCGAGTGGAACGAGTGCGAGCGAGTGGAACGAGTAAGAGAGAGAGAACGAGAGCGAGCGAGAAAATAAGTGCGAGAGCAAGAACGAGAGCGAGAGAACGAGTGCGAGCGAGAGAACGAGTGCGAGCGAGAGATCGAGAACGAGCAAGAAAACGAGTGAGAGAGAACGAGAGCGAGCGAGAGAACGAGAGGAAGAGCAAGAACGAGAGCGAGCGAGAGAACGAGAGCGAGCGAGAGAACGAGTGCGAGCGAGAGAACGAGTGCGAGCGAGAGAACGAGTGCGAGCGAGAGAACGAGTGCGAGCGAGAGAACGAGAGCGAGAGAGAGAACGAGTGCGAGCGAGAGAACGAGAGCGAGAGAGAGAACGAGTGCGAGTGAGAGAACGAGAGCGAGCGAGAGAACGAGTGCGAGCGAGAGAACGAGTGCGAGCGAGAGAACGAGTGCGAGCGAGAGAACGAGAGCGAGCGAGAGAACGAGAGCGAGAAAACAAGAGCAAGAACGAGTGCAAGCGAGAGAACGAGAGCGAGAAAACAAGAGCAAGAACGAGTGCGAACGAGAAAACGAGAGCGAGAGAGAGAACGAAAACGAGCGAGAGAACGAGTGCGAGCGAGAGAACGAGTGCGAGCGAGAGAACGAGTGCGAGCGAGAGAACGAGAGCGAACGAGAGAACGAGAGCGAACGAGAGAACGAGTGCGAGAAAACGTGAGCGAGAGTAAGAACGAAAACGAGCGAGAGAACGAAAACGAGCGAGAGAACGAGTGAGAGAACGAGAGCGAGCCAGAGAACGAGTGCGAACGAGAGAACGAGAACGAGCGAGATAACGAGTGAGAGAACGAGAGCGAGCAAGAGAACGAGTGCAAGAGCGAGCAAGAAAACGAGAGCAAGAACAAGAGCGAGTGAGAGAACGAGAGCGAACGAGAAAACGAGTGCGGGAGCAAGAACGAGAGCGAGAAAGAACAAGAGAACGAGAACGAGCGAGAGAACGAGTGCAAGAGCGAGCGAGAGAACGAGAACGAGAGCAAGAACGAGAGCGAGTGAGAGAACGAGAGCGAGAGAGCAAGAGCAAGCGAGAGAATGAGTGAGAACGAGAGTGAGAACGAGCGAGAGGAACGAGAGCGAGAGCAAGAACGAGCAAGAAAGAGAGTGAGAAAGAACGAGAGAACAAGAACGAGCGAGAGAACAAGTGCAAGAAAACGAGTGCAAGAATGAGAGCGAGCAAGAACGAGAACGAGTGCGAGCGAGAGAACGAGAACGAGCGAGAGAACGAGCGCAAGAGCAAGCGAGAGAACAAGAACGAGAGAGAGAACGAGTGCGAGTGAGAGGAACGAGTGCGAGCGAGAGGAACGAGTGCGAGCGAGAGGAACGAGTGCGAGCGAGAGAACGAGTGCGAGCGAGAGAACGAGTGCGAGCGAGAGAACGAGTGCGAGCGAGAGAACGAGTGCGAGCGAGAGGAACGAGTGCGAGCGAGAGAACGAGTGCGAAAGCAAGAACGAGAGCGAAAAAGAACAAGAGAATGAGAACGAGCGAGAGTACGAGTGCAAGAGCGAGCGAGAGAACGAGAACGAGAGCAAGAACGAGAGCGAGCGAGAGAACGAGTGCAAGAACGAGTGAGAGAACAAGAACAAGAGAACAAGAACGAGTGCGAGCGAGAGAACGAGTGCGAGCGAGAGAACGAGTGCGAGCAAGAGAACGAGTGCGAGAGAGAGGAACGAGTGCGAGCGAGTAGAACGAGTGCGAGCGAGAGAACGAGCGTGAGCGAGAGGAACGAGTGCGAGCGAGAGGAACGAGTGCGAGAGCAAGAACGAGAGAAAAAGAACAAGAGAACGAGAACGAGTGCAAGAGCGAGCGAGAAAATGGGAGCGAGAAAACGAGTGTGAGAGCAAGAACGAGAGTGAGAAAGAACAAGGGAACGAAAACGAGCGAGAGAACGAGTGCAAGAGCGAGCGAGAGAACGAGAACGAGAGCAAGAATGAGAGCGAGAAAGAACAAGAGAACGAGAACGAGCGAGAGAATGAGTGCAAGAGCGAGCGAGAGAACGAGAGCAAGAACGAGAACAAGCGAGAGAACGAGAGCAAGCGAGAGAACGAGAGCAAGCAAGAGAACGAGAGCGAGCGAGAGAACGAGAGCAAGCGAGAGAACAAGAGCAAGCGAGAGAACAAGAGCAAGAATGAGAACGAGCGAGAGAACGGGAGCGAGCGAGAGAACGAGAGCGACAGCTAGAGAACGGGAGCGAGAAAACGAGTGTGACAGCAAGAACGAGAGTGAGAAAGAACAAGGAAATGAGAACGAGCAAGAGAACGAGAACGAGAGCTAGAGAACGAGTGCGATAGCGAGCGAGAGAACAAGAACGAGAGCAAGAATGAGAGCGAGCGAGAGAACGAGAGTGAGCGAGAGAACGAGAACGAGAGCAAGAACGAGAGCGAGCGAGAGAACGAGAGCAAGAACAAGAAAGAACAAGAGAACGAGAACGAGCGAGAGAACGAGTGCAAGAGCGAGCGAGAAAACAAGGAGAGCAAGAATGAGAGCGAGTGAGAGAACGAGTGCGAGAGCGAGTGAGAGAACGAGTGCAAGAGCAAGCGAGAGAACAAGAACGAGAGCAAGAACGAGAGCGAGCGAGAGAACGAGAGCAAGAATGAGAGCGAGTGAGAGAACGAGAACGAGAGCAAGAACGAGAGCGAGCGAGAGAACGAGAACGAGAGCAAGAACGAGAGCGAGCGAGAGAACGAGAACGAGAGCAAGAATGAGAGCGAGCGAGAGAACGAGAACGAGAGCAAGAATGAGAGCGAGTGAGAGAACGAGTGCAAGAGCGAGCGAGAGAACGAGAGCAAGAACGAGAGCAATCGAGAGAACGAGAGCTAGAGAACGAGTGCGAGTGAGAGAACGAGAGCGAGTGAGAGAACGAGTGCAAGAGCGAGCGAGAGAACAAGATCGAGAGCAAGAACGAGAGCGAGCGAGAGAACGAGAACGAGAGCAAGAACGAGAGCAAGAACGAGAGCGAGCGAGAGAACGAGAATGAGAGCAAGCGAGAGAACGAGAACGAGAGCAAGCGAGAACGAGAGCTAGAGAACGAGTGCGAGCGAGAGAACGAGAGCGAGTGAGAGAACGAGTGCAAGAGCGAGCGAGAGAACGAGAACGTGAGCAAGCGAGAGAACGAGAACAAGAGCGAGCGAGAGAACAAGAACGAGAGCAAGAATGAGAGTGAGCGAGAGAACGAGAGCGAGAGCAAGAATGAGAGCGAGAGCAAGAATGAGAGCGAGCGAGAGAACAAGATCAAGAGCAAGAACGAGAGCGAGAAAGAACATGAGAACGGGAACGAGCGAGAGAACGAGTGCAAGAGCGAGCGAGAGAACAAGAACGAGAGCAAGAATGAGAGCGAGCGAGAGAACGAGTGCAAGAGCGAGCGAGAGAACAAGAACGAGAGCAAGAACGAGAGCGAGCGAGAGAACAAGAGCAAGAACGAGAGCGAGAGCGAGAGCAAGAACGAGAGCGAGCGAGAGAACGAGAAAGAGAGCAAGAACGAGAGCGAGCGAGAGAACGAGAGCAAGAACGAGAGCGAGAAAGAACAAGAGAACGAGAACGAGCGAGAGAACGAGTGCAAGAGCGAGCGAGAAAACGAGAGCGAGAGCAAGAACGAGAGCGAGAGAACGAGGGCGAGCGAGAGAACGAGAGCGAGAAAACGAGAGCAAGAGCAAAAACGAGAGCGAGCGAGAGAACGAGTGCGAGCGAGAGAACGAGTGCGAGCGAGAGAACGAGTGCGAGCGAGAGAACGAGTGCGAGCGAGAGAACGAGTGCGAGAGCGAGTGAGAGAACAAGACCGAGAGCAAGAACGAGAGCGAGCGAGAGAACGAGAACAAGCGAGAAAACGAGTGAGAGAGAACGAGTGCGAGCGAGAGAACGAGTGCGAGAGCGAGCGAGAGAACGAGACCGAGAGCAAGAACTAGAGCGAGCAAGAGAACGAGAACGAGCGAGAAAACGAGTGAGAGAGAGAGAGAACAAGAGCGAGCTGGAGAACGAGTGCAAGAGCGAGCGAGAGAACGAGAGCGAGAAAACGAGAGCGAGAGCAAGAACGAGAGTGAGCGAGAGAACGAGAGCAAGAGAACGAGAGCCAGAGAACGAAAGCTAGAGAAAGGGAGCAAGAGTGCGAGAGCGAGCGAGAGAACGAGTGCGAGCGAGAGCACGAGAATGAGCGAGAGAACGAGTGCAAGAGCGAGCGAGAGAACGAGAGCGAGAGCAAGAACGAGAGAGAGAGAGAGAACGAGAGCAAGAGAACGAGAGCCAGAGAACGAGAGCTACAGAACGGGAGCGAGAAAACGAGAGCGAGAGCAAGAACGAGAGTGAGAAAGAACAAGGGAACGAGAACGAGCGAGAGAACGAGTGCAAGAGCGAGCGAGAGAACGAGAACGAGAGCAAGAACGGGAGAACAAGAGCGAGAGCAAGCGAGAGAATGAGAGCTAGAGAACGAGTGCGATAGCGAGCGAGAGAGCAAGAACGAGAGCAAGAACGAGAACGAGAGCAAGAACGAGAGCGAGAAAGAACAAGAGAACGAGAGCGAGAGCAAGAACGAGAGCGAGAATGAACAAGAGAACAAGAACGAGCGAGAGAACGAGTGCAAGAGCGAGCGAGAGAACAAGAACGAGAGCAAGAACGAGAGCAAAAACGAGAGCGAGCGAGAGAACGAGAACGAGAGCAAGAACGAGAGCGAGCGAGAGAACGAGAACGAGAGCAAGAACGAGAGCGAGCGAGAGAACGAGAAAGAGAGCAAGAACGAAAACGAGCGAGAGAACGAGAGCGAGAAAATGAGAGCGAGCGAGAGAACGAGAACGAGAGCAAGAACGAAAACGAGCGAGAGAACGAGAACGAGAGCAAGAACGAGAACGAGAGCAAGAACGAAAACGAGATCGAGAGCAAGAGCTAGAGAACGGGAGCGAGAGAACGAGAGCGAGCGAGAGAACGAGTGCGAGCGAGAGCGAACGAGTGCGAGCGACAGCGAGCGAGAGAACGAGTGCGAGCGAGAGAACGAGTGCGAGCGAGAGAACTAGTGCGAACGATAGAACGAGAACGAGCGAGAAAACGAGAACGAGCGAGAAAACGAGTGAGAGAGAGAACGAGAGCGAGCGAGAGAACGAGTGCGAGCGAGAGAACGAGTGCGAGCGAGAGAACGAGAACGAGCGAGAAAACGAGTGAGAGAGAGAACGAGAGCGAGCGAGAGAACGAGTGCAAGAGCGAGCGAGAGAATGAGTGCAAGAGCGAGCGAGAGAACGAGAGCGAGAAAACGAGAGAGGCGGGCGGGGGTACAATCGGTCAATCGGAGAGCCACCCCACAGCACCCGAGCCCAGACAGCGTCCCCTACACAACAGGGACAGGGGAGGGGTGCGGACGCGCTGGGGGGGGGAGAGATGGCACAAGCCTAAACCCGGAAGAGCAGACGCTCGGGCCCATGGACATCGGACAGCACGACATATTCACACGCGTGTGCACCGAGATCCCAAAGTCCACTCCCACTGGTCAAAATCGCAGCAAATGAACTGCGCAGCCCCATCGTTCTGGGGGGGGGTCAATCTCCTCGGGATACCACCAACCCCCTACCCCCGCATATGCCTCCTCCCTCCCCCCCACACCCCAAACACACAGGGCGTGGGCAGATAACAAGCTGCTACCGCCTCTCCACCCTCCCTTCCCCCAGCCCCCAGCCCTCCCGCTGAGATCCTGTTTCACTGCCCCCACCTCCCGCAGACAGACGGAGACACTGTGAGCAGAACAAAAACAGACACACACACACACGCACACACTGCTGACAGTCAGGCTGAGAATTAGCGCTGCTCCAATGGGCCGTGTCCACTGGATCCACCAGCAGGATCCCTGACAGTGGGAGGGAGGGAGCACTGGGCCCCTGCCCAGTAAACATGTCCTTACGCACACACACTCTCCTTTGTGTTCGAGAGAGAGAGAGAGAGAGAGAGGGAGAGAGAGAGAGAGAGAGAGACGGAGGGAGAGGGAGACAGAGAGCGAGGGTGGGGTGGGGAGGAACAAAACAGCCACTTGTTTTTTTTTAAACTTGTCTTCATCCTCCCTGTCAACGCTACGCGGCGCAGCGCCGAGGGAGAGCCGCTCGGGCGGAGGGTCAGCGCCGAGGGAGAGCCGCTCGGGCGGAGGGTCAGCGCCGAGGGAGAGCCGCTCGGGCGGAGGGTCAGCGCCGAGGGAGAGCCGCTCGGGCGGAGGGTCAGCGCCGAGGGAGAGCCGCTCGGGCGGAGGGTCAGCGCCGAGGGAGAGCCGCTCGGGCGGAGGGTCAGCGCCGAGGGAGAGCCGCTCGGGCGGAGGGTCAGCGCCGAGGGAGAGCCGCTCGGGCGGAGGGTCAGCGCCGAGGGAGAGCCGCTCGGGCGGAGGGTCAGCGCCGAGGGAGAGCCGCTCGGGCGGAGGGTCAGCGCCGAGGGAGAGCCGCTCGGGCGGAGGGTCAGCGCCGAGGGAGAGCCGCTCGGGCGGAGGGTCAGCGCCGAGGGAGAGCCGCGCGGGCGGAGGGGTCAGCGCCGAGGGAGAGCCGCTCGGGCGGAGGGTCAGCGCTGAGGGAGAGCCGCTCGGGCGGAGGTGTCAGCGCCGAGGGAGAGCTGCGCGGGCGGAGGGTCAGCGCCGAGGGAGAGCCGCTCGGGTTGGAGGGTCAGCGCCGAGGGAGAGCCGCGCTTTCTGAGGATTCCTCCGGACGTAAAACCGAGGCTCTCGGGTGGACACAGCCCCAAACGAGAGACGAGGTGGTCGGAGTTGGCGGGGAATCAAATCTCTCCGATAAACCGGGGACCAACATATCTCCCTCACTCGGCATCGCAAAAGCAGATTATCAGAGGGGCCCCTCCCCCGCCAAACCCCGCTGCGTGTGGGAGCTTGCTGTGCGCACGTGCCACTGCGCAGCCGACCTGACAACAGAGAGAGAGTGCACGGCGGTGGGGTTGGTGGCGGGGGGGGCAGGGTGGAGAGAAAGAGTTTGGCAGCTTGGCGGAGATCACTTCCTGCTGCTGCAAAGCAGCCCCTGCTGGATCCGATTACAGAGGCTGTCGCTCTCTGGGAAGCAGCGCGTTAACCTCTCATCGCGCCTGAGAGAAGCCCAGCAGGGAGAGA
Source organism: Cetorhinus maximus (assembly GCF_964194155.1). Taxonomy (NCBI): domain Eukaryota; kingdom Metazoa; phylum Chordata; class Chondrichthyes; order Lamniformes; family Cetorhinidae; genus Cetorhinus; species Cetorhinus maximus. Next base: position 12,145 of record NW_027598775.1, read on the forward strand.
GAGAGAGAGAGAGAGAGAGACACACACTGCCTACCCACAGCCTTCATCGCTCCTCCACCCACCCCCCCCGCCTCCTCCTGTCTGCCCTCAGGCCCTCGCTGCTGATCCAGAGACCTCCGCTTCTTCCTTATATATATATATATATATATATATAAAAATACATACACGCCAGTGCTTTCCCAGGAGGAGGGAGACATTCCATTCTACTTTCCTACACGGGGGGTATTTTCGATCCGGTTATCTGTGCACGTGTACGCGGTTATCTGCGTGCAGGGGGTGCACGCGTACACGGTTAACTGTGCGTAGTGGGTGCACGTGTACGCGGTTATTTGTGTGCAGTGGGTGCACACATACACGGTTATCTGTGTGCAGTGCACACACGTGTACACGGTTATCTGTGCATAGTGGGTGCACGCGTACACGGTTATCTGTGCACAGTGCTCACACGCGTACACGGTTATCTGTGCGCAGTGCACACACGTGTACACGGTTATCTGTGCACAGTGGGTGCACGCGTACACGGTTATCTGTGCACAGTGCTCGCACGCGTACACGGTTATCTGTGCGCAGTGCACACACGTGTACACGGTTATCTGTGCATAGTGGGTGCACGCGTACATGATTATCTGTGCATAGTGGGTGCACGCGTACACGGCTATCTGTGCACAGTGCATGCACGTGTACACGGTTACCTAATGCGTAGTGGGTGCACGCGTACACGGCTATCTGTGCACAGTGCACGCACGTGTACACGGTTACCTAATGCGTAGTGGGTGCACGCGTACACGGCTATCTGTGCGCAGTGCACACACGTGTACACGGTTATCTGTGCACAGTGTACCCGCAATATGCCTCTCTCTCTCTGCTCCACCGGTGACTGGCAGCGGGGGCTGACAGGTGGGTTGCGCCCGTTCACTACCTGCCGGTGGGAGGAGGGAAGTTGAGGTGGTTGCGAGATACGGGAAGCGGCACAGGTTCAGTGTGTCCGGCGGTGGCCGGGGGAGAGGGGAAATTCCAATCCTCCAATTGGCCTCAACGCCCCCACTCGGACGAGGAGGAGGAGGAGGGGTAGGATTGTGGCATCTCCCACCGAGTCGACCTTCGGTTGCCAAGAGGACCAGCGAAAGGACGGTGGGGGGAGGGAGGGAGGGAGGGGGAACCCTGCCTTTCGACTGAGGCGTTGACCAGCAGTGGCCAGAGAGGAGAGGCTGGTGGTCAAGTGGCACGTTTCACCACCACCGCCGAATGTCTCAAGGCCCCTCTTAACACAAAAAAAGGTCCCCCCTTGGGGTCGGCTGTGGGGTGAGGCGCGGCCAAGCGGAGCACAGCAAGATCCCACAAGGTGACCATGACCCGTCTTTGGCGGGGGGGGGGGGGGGTGGAGAGAGGGGTGTTGACCGAGGGATGAACAAGCGGTCTTGGGGAGGAGAGGGGAAGGAACAAACGCTGTGGCCCCTTCCCCCACCCCCACGGGCTCTTCCCCTCCCTCGCGCTGTTGTCGCTGATCCAGTTATATCCAAGGCGATCGCTCTGAGGGGGTGGGGGAGACACGGGTTCGAATCTCGCATCGCACACCCCCTCCACCCCCACCAGGCAAGGCGTTGGGTTTAAAAATCGGGTGACGCCCGCGGCGCTATCGTCGAGCGTCGTGAAGGCCCCAGCTGCTCCGCACTGAAGGAAATCTGCCCTCCTTACCCGGCCTGGCCTACGCGTGGGCTGCGGGGGCCCACAGGCAATGTGGTCGACTCCACCACGTTCCCTCTGTCCACCCTTGGGGGGGCATTCGGGGGGAACCAAGGCCCGGTCCAGCCAGCTAACAATGTAAACAATACGGGGATCTTTCTTTAAAGTCCTGGCCTACCCCAGCACTGAGCCTTGGGCTTGAGGCCTTGTCTGAAAAGGCGGCACTGGCAGCGCCCGGTAGTCGTCACGCGTCGACGTTTATTGTACTCGAGGCCTGGGGAAGCGGGCAGCGTTTTGGGGGTGGGGTGGGGGGGACCTGGCAGGCCGACCTCGGAGCAGCCGTGTGGTAAGGCGGATCGACTCCATCGTGGGTCTGGCTGCGCGTGCCGGCCGGCCTGGGCAAAGGGCTTCCGCGTGCGCCCACCGCAGGCCCAGGTCGCCCGGCAGAGTTCATCCCATTGCCAGCCCAGCGCTCCCGGAGGGGAGGCTTGAGAAAGGCACAGGAAAGGCAAAGCCGAACAGCAGCTCATTCATCTCCCCGCCCACTGGCCTTGCCTCTGTTGACAGAGCCTGAAACGCACCAAGCCACGGGGAATTTGCCACGAAGGAGAGGGGGTGGGAGGTGGGGAGGGAACTGGGTCACAGATGCTCGGCACCAGTTCCCCACCCCCTCCCCACCCCACCCCCACCCCCTCCCTCCCTCGCAACGAGTTTAGCAACGAGACTCTGTGACAATGTGTTGGTGCAGGGGGGGGGCGGGGAGAGGAGGGGAGGGCAATAACAACCCCTCCCTATCTCTGACACCTCCTCCAGCCCCTACACCCCTCCCTATCTCTGTAACCTCCTCCAGCCCCTACACCCCTCCCTATCTCTGTAACCTCCTCCAGCCCCTACACCCCTCCCTATCTCTGTAACCTCCTCCAGCCCCTACACCCCTCCCTATCTCTGTCACCTCCTCCTGCCCCCTACAACCCTCCCTATCTCTGTAACCTCCTCCAGTCTCCTACACCCCTCCCTATCTCTGTAACCTCCTCCAGCCCCTACACCCCTCCCTATCTCTGTAACCTCCTCCAGCCCCTACACCCCTCCCTATCTCTGTAACCTCCTCCAGCCCTTACACCCCTCCCTATCTCTGTAACCTCCTCCAGCCCCTACACCCCTCCCTATCTCTGTAACCTCCTCCAGTCCCTACAACCCTCCCTATCTCTGTAACCTCCTCCAGCCCCTACAACCCTCCCTATCTCTGTAACCTCCTCCAGCCCCTACAACCCTCCCTATCTCTGTAACCTCCTCCAGCCCCTACAACCCTCCCTATCTCTGTAACCTGCTCCAGCCCCTACAACCCTCCCTATCTCTGTAACCTCCTCCAGCCCTTACAACCCTCCCTATCTCTGTAACCTCCTCCAGCCCCTACAACCCTCCCTATCTCTGTAACCTCCTCCAGCCCCCTACAACCCTCCCTATCTCTGTAACCTCCTCCAGCCCCTACACCCCTCCCTATCTCTGTAACCTCCTCCAGCCCCTACACCCCTCCCTATCTCTGTAACCTCCTCCAGCCCCTACAACCCTCCCTATCTCTGTAACCTCCTCCAGCCCCTACAACCCTCCCTATCTCTGTAACCTCCTCCAGCCCCCTACAACCCTCCCTATCTCTGTAACCTCCTCCAGCCCCTACACCCCTCCCTATCTCTGTAACCTCCTCCAGCCCCTACACCCCTCCCTATCTCTGTAACCTCCTCCAGCCCCTACAACCCTCGCCATCTCTGTAACCTCCTCCAGCCCCTACACCCCTCCCTATCTCTGTAACCTCCTCCAGCCCCTACAACCCTCCCTATCTCTGTAACCTCCTCCAGCCCCCTACAACCCTCCCAATCTCTGTCACCTCCTCCAGCCCCTACACCCCTCCCTAGCTCTGTCACCTCCTACAACCCTCCGAGATCTCTGCGCTCCCCCAATTCCGGCCTCTCGAGCATCCCCCGATTCCCCATCGCTCCGCCATTGGCGGCCGGGCCTTCAGCTGCCTGAGCTCTGGAATTCCCTCCCTCGACCTCTCCGAAGCCCCCTCTCTCTCTCTCTCCACGCCTTTGGGGGTCCTCCTTACAACTGACGAGGAGACGGGAGAGGTAGACGAGAGAGAGAGAGAGGATTAGAACGGAAAGCTGAAGGCGGCTGGGAGGAGCACAAACACCAGCAGGGATGCATTGGCCTGAACGCCCTGCTCTGCTGTCCGAACAGAACAAGGTAATCCTTTGTCTGGAGACATTTAGCTGGCCTGCAGTATTCCCTCCGAACAGGAGGCCATTCAGCCCCTCGGAAACGTTCCATCATTCTACTCATCTCCCACAGCCTCCGACTCAACAGCAATTCAAGACCACAAGACGTCGGAGCAGAGGCAGGCCAATCGGCCCATCGAGTCTGCCCCCCCCCATTCCACGAGATCATGGCTGATCCGATACTCCTTAACTCCACTTCCCTGCCTTTCCGCCCCCACCCCCCGAACCCCCAATTCCCTTTACCGATTAAAAATCTATTGGGTTTGAAAGCTCCATTCGAGGGTGGGCATCCTCACATCAGCCCCCACCCCCCACCACCACCACCCCCCCCCGCCCCCCGCCCCCTCAACGGCCTGGCTCTGATCCTGAAGTCCTCCGACCCCACCAGAGCAAGCAGTTTCTCTCCATCGGCACTATCCAATCCTTTAATCGTCTTAAACCCCCTTGAGCAGATCAGCCCTTACTTAGTCGTTGGCACTCGAGGGAATACTAGCCCAGACTGTGTGACCTGTCCTCAAGGTTTAACCCTTTTAGCACAGAAGCCCACTCGATTGTGTATATCCCTGTATCAATCCCCAAACTAATCCCACTGTCCCGCTCTCTCCCCATAGCCCTGTATCAATCCCCAAACTAATCCCACTGCCCCGCTCTCTCCCCATAGCCCTGTATCAATCCCCAAACTAATCCCACTGCCCCACTCTCTCCCCATAGCCCTGTATCAATCCCCAAACTAATCCCACTGCCCCGCTCTCTCCCCATAGCCCTGTATCAATCCCCAACTAATCCCACTGCCCCACTCTCTCCCCATAGCCCTGTATCAATCCCCAAACTAATCCCACTGCCCCACTCTCTCCCCATAGCCCTGTATCAATCCCAAACTAATCCCACTGCCCCGCTCTCTCCCCATAGCCCTGTATCAATCCCCAAACTAATCCCACTGCCCCAATCTCTCCCCATAGCCCTGTATCAATCCCCAAACTAATCCCACTGCCCCGCTCTCTCCCCATAGCCCTGTATCAATCCCCAAACTAATCCCACTGCCCCGCTCTCTCCCCATAGCCCTGTATCAATCCCCAAACTAATCCCACTGCCCCGCTCTCTCCCCATAGCCCTGTATCAATCCCCAAACTAATCCCACTGCCCCGCTCTCTCCCCATAGCCCTGTATCAATCCCCAAACTAATCCCACTGCCCCACCCTCGCCCCACAGCCCTGTATCAATCCCCAAACTAATCCCACTGCCCCACCCTCACCCCACAGCCCTGTATCACACCCCAAACTAATCCCACTGCCCCGGTTTCTCCCCATAGCCCTGTATCAATCCCAAACTAATCCCACTGCCCCGCTCTCTCCCCATAGCCCTGTATCAATCCCCAAACTAATCCCACTGCCCCGCTCTCT
>NW_027598775.1:27500-36878 GCF_964194155.1 Cetorhinus maximus
GCCGGGCGCGGAGGGGAGGGGCCGGGCGGGGCTGGGAGGGGAGGGGCCGGGCGCGGAGGGGAGGGGCCGGGCGCGGAGGGGAGGGGCCGGGCGGGGCTGGGAGGGGAGGGGCCGGGCGGAGCTGGGAGGGGAGGGGCCGGGCCGGGCGGGGCTGGGAGGGGAGGGGCCGGGCGCGGAGGGGAGGGGCCGGGCGCGGAGGGGAGGGGCCGGGCGCGGAGGGGAGGGGCCGGGCGCGGAGGGGAGGGGCCGGGCGCGGAGGGGAGGGGCCGGGCGCGGAGGGGAGGGGCCGGGCGCGGAGGGGAGGGGCCGGGCGCGGAGGGGAGGGGCCGGGCGGGGAGGGGAGGGGCCGGGCGCGGAGGGGAGGGGCCGGGCGGGGAGGGGAGGGGCCGGGCGCGGAGGGGAGGGGCCGGGCGGGGCTGGGAGGGGAGGGGCCGGGCGCGGAGGGGAGGGGCCGGGCGGGGAGGGGAGGGGCCGGGCGCGGAGGGGAGGGGCCGGGCGCGGAGGGGAGGGGCCGGGCGGGGCTGGGAGGGGAGGGGCCGGGCGGGGAGGGGAGGGGCCGGGCGGGGAGGGGAGGGGCCGGGCGCGGAGGGGAGGGGCCGGGCGCGGAGGGGAGGGGCCGGGCGCGGAGGGGAGGGGCCGGGCGCGGAGGGGAGGGGCCGGGCGCGGAGGGGAGGGGCCGGGCGCGGAGGGGAGGGGCCGGGCGGGGAGGGGAGGGGCCGGGCGGGGAGGGGAGGGGCCGGGCGGGGCGGGGAGGGGCCGGGCGGGGCGGGGAGGGGCCGGGCGGGGAGGGGAGGGGCCGGGCGGGGAGGGGAGGGGCCGGGCGGGGAGGGGAGGGGCCGGGCGCGGAGGGGAGGGGCCGGGCGGGGCTGGGAGGGGAGGGGCCGGGCGGTTGGCGAGACTGGTTTGGGAATGTTCCATTCCCCCCCCCCGCCGCCTCCTCTGGGACGAACTGGCTTTGATTCAGTTTTCAAACACAATTACCCACCCCCCTCCCTCCCTCACCCTGCCTCCCCCTCCCTCTGTCCGGACAGTAAACAGGCCCTGGGGCCTCTGTCTGTTCCCAAATCCCCCCCCCAACTCCCCTCTCCCTCACCCTCCCCCACCCCAAGCTGACCCACCGCCCCCACTCCCTCAGCCGCTGGCGATACCAGGGGCGTCTAGTGCGAATCACACAAAAGGGGAGGGGGCGAGACAAAGTGGTGAGGGCTCGGGTGAGGTGGGGAGGGTTGTGGGGGTGGGGGGTGGGGGGGGGGGGGTGAGGGGCAAACACACCGGTCACTGCGGCCAAGCTCGGTTAAGTCCACTCTGCAGAACGCTCCCTCTCGACGCGAGACTAACAGGGACAAGAATAATTATTTTAAACCCATGAAGGATCCTCGGCTGAGAGAATCCTCCGGCCCCCACCCCATCTCCCGCCAACCTTTTAAAAAGGGCTCCCCGGTTTGAGGGGCCCGCCCCACTCGAAAAATGGGCGTTGCGATGACGAGGTGAGGCTTGTGTGTTGGGGGGGGGAGGAGGGAGGGGAGAGAGATGAGGGGCGGTACCGAGGAATTAAAGCGAGAACGGTTCTACGCCAAAGCCGCACTTGCGCACGCGGGCCAAGCAGCGTGAGTCACGGCCGCGCCATTTTAAACCAGAGACCACGAGGCCCTCTCCCCACCCCCACCCTCGCCGACCATCTACATACGCCCACCTCCCACCCCCGAAGCAGACAAAAGGCCTGGGGAACCCGGCGTCACACAGACCGACAGGCCAACCTGCCGAGGAGCAGCGACGGATGACAACGCGGGTGTAAACATTGGCCAGGCCCCGTCACGCACGCACGCACGCCTGCTGTCTCACCTCAGAGCTCTCCCCCACCACCCACCGCCGGCCCCCCCGCTCCCCGCCCAACCTCCCCCACACGCGAAAGGTACGATGAAGAAATTGAGAGGCAGTCATTTCGCGTCCTGTTTCTTCCGCAGTTCCAAGCACTTCCCCCTCCCCACCTCACCAAGACAGCAATTGGTCTCTAGATGACCACAGGACCAGATTCAGACCTCTTCCCTCTCACCTGGACGCTCTCAGCAGTGAAGCTGAAAACCAATCGTTTCAGGTAATGCTGCCCCGACGCTGGCCCAGAGCTGGAATTATCTAACGATTCACTCACGACCCTTGCCAGGGCAGCAATTGGTCTCTAGATGACCACAGGACCAGATTCAGACCTCTCCCCTCACCTGGATGCTCTCAGCAGTGAAGCTGAAAAGCAATCGTTTCAGGTAATGCTGTCCCGACACTGGCTGGCCCAGAGCTGGAATTATCTAACGATTCACTCATGACCCTTCTCGCCAAGATAGCAATTGGTCTCCAGATGACCAATGCGGGACATCTTTAGGCTCCTCCCACACCGGGCCTCGCTCAGCAGTGATACTGAAAGCCAGTCACTTTCGGCAAGCTTCCCACCCTGATCCGAAGGACGACGATCCCCGCCCTGACCCGGAGATCGAGTTTATCAGATGATTTACCACCCCCCCCAGCCGAGGTTCAAACGTCCCCCTGGGGTTAGGTCAGTTCCTGAACAACGCCACTCAGTGGAGTCCTGCAACAACGCACCACCGGCACGCTCCAGGGCTGTCAACTGCCTGCCATCAATGCCACGAGGAGAGCCAGGGCCTAGCACGGCGCCACTCGCAGAGACACTGAACTGGGGAGCAACGCCTAAAAAAAAACTCCAAAACACCGAATACCAAAACCACCGAAAGGCGCGACAGAGAACGTTTTGCAATAGAGCCGCCCTTCCCCTTCATCTCCGACGACCTCACGGGGGACAAGGCACCTTGAGAGCATTTCGAGAAAAAATGAGGTCAATTCAGGGAAGTGGGGGCAGTGTGGTGGTAACGTCGCTGGACGAGTAACGCAGAGGAGGCCCCCACCCCCCCAACCCCACCACCCCAACCAAGGCTAACGCCCTTGGGTGCACGGGGTTCAAAATCCCGCCACGGCAGCCGGGATAAACCTGGAGTCACAAGCGGTGGTGACCGTGAAAGTATCCGTTGGCTGTAAAACCGCGGCTGGCTAACGCCCTTGAGGGAAGGAAATCTGCCGTCACTACCCGGCCTGGCCTTAACGCGGGGCTCCAGATCCACAGCCACGTGGCTGACTCTCAACTGCAAACGCACCCGGATCAAGGGACGGTTTAGGGGCGGGCAACAAATCGCCCGAGGCGCCCACGCTCCATGGGAGAGCAAACACTGAAATGAAAATCCTGCAAGGGTGACGGGAGAAAGGCAGGGCGGAGCGATTGATTGCTCCTCTGAGCAACTGGACGGACTTTACCTCTTCCCTCAGTGACTCATGAGCGAGACTCCTGGCAAAGGTACTCGTGCTGGGGCGCGCCGTCACGGGCATCGACTTGCCCTGGCCAGGTGCAGGCCACTTAATAAGATCATCGTGGCTGATCTGAACGTCACCTCAGCCTCACATTCCTGCCTGCCCCCCTCCCCCCCACCCCCCCGATAGCCTTCCACCCTCCAACTGTCCAGCGATTTGCACACGACCCTCACCGGTGCAGCGATTGGTCTCTAGGTGACCTCAGGGCCTCTTCCACACTTGAACTCTCTCAGTAACGAAACTCAAAGCCAACCGTTTCAGGTAATGCTTCCCCCACACTGACCCAGAGGTTGGAATTATCAAGCTTGCTCATCAAGAATCTACGTGCCTCTGCCTTTGAAATATTCAAAGGCTCTTGCTTCCACCGCCTCCTGAGGAGAGTTCCAAAGACACTCGACCCTCGGTGAAAAATATTTCTCACCTCCGTCTTAAACAGTGACCCCCTAATTCTAGATTCTCCCACAAGAGGAAACATCCTCTCCACATGCACCCTGTCCAAGACCCCTCAGGTTCTTAAAAGTTTCAATCAAGTCGCCTCTTACTCTTCTAAACTCCAGCGGATACAAGCCCGGTCTGTCCAGCCTTCCCTCGTAAGGCAGCTTGCCTGTCCCGTGGTATTAGCCGAGTAAACCTTCTCTGAACTGCTTCCAACGCATTCACTTCCTTCCTTAAATAAGGAGGCCAGTACTGTGCACAGTGCTCCAGATGTGGTCTCACTAATGCTCTGTACAACTGAAGCATAAGCTCCCAACTTTTGAATTCAATTCCCCTCACAATAGGTGGGTTGTCCCTTGGCTCCAGAATTCCCAAGGCCCCGTCAAGCGCTTAATCCATGCCTGACGCTCGCACTGCACTACGAAGGGGGGTGCCGCACTGTCAAAGGTGCCATCTTAAGTTGAGCTGAGGCCCACCGCTACCCCCCAACCACCCCCCCGGAACAATCTGCCCTCAGGTGGGAGAGGATGACCCTCCAGCTTCTATTGGAAGAAAAATCGGGGTTGGGCTGTGGAAATGTCCTCTCCGGGTCTCCTGACCGATATTCAGCCTTCAACCACGGGGCGGGGAGCTCCTCGGGCTGTGCGTCGCGCGGCTGTTAGCGGGAGCTTGCTGTGCGCAATCTGGCGACGGCGCTCGCCCCCCACCCCATGACGGACGGGAGCGTCCTGTCTTCCTTCTCGACCAGCAATGCCGCCACCACCACCACCCCTTCTCCTGAGGCCTGGAAATGGAGCCTGGAGCCTTCCGAGATCTCCGGCCTGTGACTCCGGTGGGCTTGAGAAACCCCCGAATTAAACACCGTTCGAACGCCCAAGCGTCTCGGGGAGGCGGGGGGGAAATACGGGGAAAGGAGGTGGGGGGGTGGGGTGGGGGCAGGGCGCGTTTTCAATCAGAACGATCCCGGGGCTGAAAGGGTTAAATTGCCAGGACTGGGTTTACGCACAGGTTGGGTTTGCATTCCCCTCGAGTGTCGGAGATTAAGGAGGCGGCGGCGGGGGGTGGGGGATCTGATCAAGGGGGTTAAGAGGATTAGAGGATTCAATAGGGTCGGTGGAGAGAAACTATTGCCTGTGGTGGTGGTGGTGGGGGGGGAGGGGAGGCTGTCGGGGGGTGTGGGGGGGGAGGGGAGGCTGTCGGGGGGTGTGGGGGGGGGGAGAGGGGAGGCTGTCGGGGGGTGTGGGTGTGGGGGGGGAGGGGAGGCTGTCGGGGGGTGTGGGGGGGAGGGGAGACTGTCGGGGGGTGTGGGGGGAGAGGGGAGGCTGTCGGGGGGTGTGGGGGGGGAGGGGAGACTGTCGGGGGGTGTGGGTGTGGGGGGAGAGGGGAGGCTGTCGGGGGGTGTGGGGGGGGAGGGGAGACTGTCGGGGGGTGTGGGTGTGGGGGGGGAGGGGAGGCTGTCGGGGGGTGTGGGTGTGGGGGGGAGGGGAGGCTGTCGGGGGGTGTGGGTGTGGGGGGGGAGGGGAGGCTGTGAGGGGGTGTGTGGGGGGAGGGGAGACTGTCGGGGGGTGTGGGTGTGGGGGGGGGGAGGGGAGGCTGTCGGGGGGTGTGGGGGGGAGGGGAGGCTGTCGGGGGATGTGGGGGGAGAGGGGAGACTGTCGGGGGGTGTGGGTGTGGGGGGGGGGAGGGGAGGCTGTGAGGGGGGTGTGGGGGGGGGGAGGGGAGACTGTCGGGGGGTGTGGGTGTGGGGGGGGAGGGGAGACTGTCGGGGGGTGTGGGTGTGGGGGGGGAGGGGAAGCTGTGAGGGGGGTGTGGGTGTGGGGGGAGAGGGGAGACTGTCGGGGGGTGTGGGTGTGGGGGGGAGGCTGTCGGGGGGTGTGGGTGTGGGGGGGGAGGGGAGACTGTCGGGGGGTGTGGGTGTGGGGGGGGAGGGGAGGCTGTCGGGGGGTGTGGGTGTGGGGGGGGAGGGGAGGCTGTTGGGGGGTGTGGGGGGGGAGGGGAGACTGTCGGGGGGTGTGGGTGTGGGGGGGAGGGGAGACTGTCGGGGGGTGTGGGGGGGGAGGGGAGACTGTCGGGGGGTGTGGGTGTGGGGGGGGAGGGGAGACTATCGGGGAGTGTGGGTGTGGGGGGGGAGGGGAGGCTGTCGGGGGGTGTGGGGGGGAGGGGAGGCTGTCGGGGGGTGTGGGGGGGAGGGGAGGCTGTCGGGGGGTGTGGGTGTGGGGGGGGAGGGGAGACTGTCGGGGAGTGTGGGGGGAGAGGGGAGGCTGTCGGGGGTGTGGGGGGGGGGGGAGGCTGTCGGGGGGTGTGGGGGGGAGGGGAGGCTGTGAGGGGGTGTGTGGGGGGGAGGGGAGACTGTCGGGGGGTGTGGGTGTGGGGGGGGGGGAGGGGAGACTGTCGGGGGGTGTGGGTGTGGGGGGGGGGAGGGGAGACTGTCGGGGGGTGTGGGTGTGGGGGGGGGGAGGGGAGGCTGTCGGGGGATGTGGGGGGAGAGGGGAGGCTGTCGGGGGGTGTGGGTGTGGGGGGAGAGGGGAGGCTGTCGGGGGGTGTGGGGGGGGAGGGGAGACTGTCGGGGAGTGTGGGGGGAGAGGGGAGGCTGTCGGGGGGTGTGGGGGGGGGGGGAGGCTGTCGGGGGGTGTGGGGGGGGAGGGGAGGCTGTGAGGGGGTGTGTGGGGGGGAGGGGAGACTGTCGGGGGGTGTGGGTGTGGGGGGGGGGAGGGGAGACTGTCGGGGGGTGTGGGTGTGGGGGGGGAGGGGAGGCTGTCGGGGGATGTGGGGGGAGAGGGGAGACTGTCGGGGGGTGTGGGTGTGGGGGGGGAGGGGAGGCTGTCGGGGGATGTGGGGGGAGAGGGGAGGCTGTCGGGGGGTGTGGGTGTGGGGGGAGGGGAGGCTGTCGGGGGGTGTGGGTGTGGGGGGGGAGGGGAGGCTGTGAGGGGGGTGTGGGGGGGGAGGGGAGGCTGTCGGGGGGTGTGGGGGGGGGGGGGGAGGGGAGGCTGTGAGGGGGGTGTGGGGGGGGAGGGGAGGCTGTCGGGGGGTGTGGGGGGGAGGGGAGACTGTCGGGGGATGTGGGGGGGGAGGGGAGGCTGTCGGGGGGTGTGGGGGGGGAGGGGAGACTGTCGGGGGGTGTGGGTGTGGGGGGGGAGGGGAGGCTGTCGGGGGGTGTGGGTGTGGGGGGGGGAGGGGAGACTGTCGGGGGGTGTGGGTGTGGGGGGGGGAGGCTGTCGGGGGGTGTGGGGGGGGAGGGGAGACTGTCGGGGGGTGTGGGTGTGGGGGGGGAGGGGAGGCTGTCGGGGGGTGTGGGGGGGGAGGGGAGACTGTCGGGGGGGTGTGGGTGTGGGGGGGGAGGGGAGGCTGTCGGGGGGTGTGGGGGGGGAGGGGAGGCTGTCGGGGGGTGTGGGTGTGGGGGGGGAGGGGAGGCTGTCGGGGGGTGTGGGGGGGGAGGGGAGGCTGTCGGGGGTGTGGGGGGGGGGGGAGGCTGTCGGGGGGTGTGGGGGGGGAGGGGAGACTGTCGGGGGGTGTGGGTGTGGGGGGGGAGGGGAGGCTGCGAGGGGGGGAGGGGAGGCTGTCGGGGGGTGTGGGTGTGGGGGGGAGGGGAGGCTGCGAGGGGGGGAGGGGAGGCTGTCGGGGGGTGTGGGTGTGGGGGGGGAGGGGAGGCTGTCGGGGGGTGTGGGTGTGGGGGGGGAGGGGAGGCTGTGAGGGGGGTGTGGGTGTGGGGGGGGAGGGGAGGCTGTCGGGGGGTGTGGGTGTGGGGGGGGAGGGGAAGCTGTGAGGGGGGTGTGGGTGTGGGGGGGGGGAGGGGAGGCTGTCGGGGGGTGTGGGTGTGGGGGGGAGGGGAGACTGTCGGGGGGTGTGGGTGTGGGGGGGGAGGGGAGACTGTCGGGGGGTGTGGGTGTGGGGGGGGAGGGGAGACTGTCGGGGGGTGTGGGGGGGGAGGGGAGACTGTCGGGGGGTGTGGGGGGGGAGGGGAGACTGTCGGGGGGTGTGGGTGTGGGGGGGGAGGGGAGGCTGTCGGGGGGTGTGGGGGGGAGACTGTCGGGGGTGTGGGGGGGGAGGGGAGGCTGTCGGGGGGTGTGGGGGGGGAGGGGAGGCTGTCGGGGGGTGTGGGGGGGAGGGGAGACTGTCGGGGGGTGTGGGGGGGGAGGGGAGACTGTCGGGGGGTGTGGGTGTGGGGGGAGGGGAGGCTGTCGGGGGGTGTGGGTGTGGGGGGGGAGGGGAGGCTGCGAGGGGGGGAGGGGAAAGAGCCCAGAACAAGGAGACAGAACCTTCGAGTGAGAGCCGGACTGTTCAGGGGTGATGTCAGGAAGCACTGCTTCACACAGAGAGGGGGGGGGGAGGAATCAGGAACTCTCTTCCCCCCCACCAGCCCTGCCCCAATAATAGCAAGACTTGGGGTGGGGGGGGGTATCAATTGGGAAGCCCTAAGATTTTAGTTGGTTAAAAAGCCCTGAGGTGACTGATGGGAGATAAGATGCCACAAGGCGGCCACACTGGAGGGGGCATTTGCGCCCTCGAAGATGGATAGATCACCAGGGCCGGATGGATGGTGTCCCCTGCTGTTGACGGAAGCCGGGGAGGAAACTGCGGATGCTCGGAGGATCATTTCCCAATCCTCACCGGACACAGGCGAGGTCCCAGAGGATTGGAGGGTCTGCGGGCGTTGTACCAATATTTTAAAAAGGGTGCGAGAGGGATGGGGCCAGAAAAATTGACAGGCCGGTCAGTCTGACTTCGGAGGCGGGCCAACGACTGGAAACAATTCGGAGCGACAGGAAAAACTTGTCACTTGGAAGGACGTGGGTGGATCAGGGAGAGTCGCCACGGTTTTGTGAGGGGGAGGTCGGGCCTGACTAGCTGAACAGAAGCTCCTGATCGGGTAACGAGGAGGATCGATGAGGGTGGCGCAGTGGATGTCGTCTACATGGATTTCAGTGGCGGCACCTGACAAGGTCCCAACCTGGCCGACTGGTCAGGAAAGTGGGATCCTGTGGGATACAGGGGGAAGGGTGGCGGGTTGGATCCACAATTGGCTCAGCCACAGGAAACAAAGGGGAAGGGTCGATGGGTGTTTTTCGCCAATGGGAAACGGTTTCCAGTGGTGTTCCACAGGGCTCGGTGTTGGGGCCCTGGCTGTTTGTTGTATCTATCCATGATTCGGACTGAAACGTGAGAGGGCAATGATTGGGAAACTTGCAGATGACACCAAAAAGTTGGCCATGTGGTTGATAGCGAAGGGGAGAGCTGTCGACTCTGGGGTGATATCAGTGCTTTGGCCGAGTGGGCGGAGATGAGGCAAATGGGATTCAATCCGGAAAAGCGCGAGGTAATGCATTTGAGGGAGGAGGCGGGGGAGGGGGAGGCAAACAAAGCAAGGGAATACTCAATAAACTGGAAGATATCGAGAGGAGTTGAGGAAGTCAGAGGCCGTGGAGTGCATGTCCACGGGTCCCTGAAGATGGCAGGACAGGGTGGAGAAGGTGGTCAAGAAAGCACACGGAATGCTTTCCTTTTTATTGGGCGAGGTATCGAATACAGAAGCAGGGGATGTAATGCAGGAACTGTATAAAACGCTGGTTTAGGCCA
>NW_027598776.1:5000-10000 GCF_964194155.1 Cetorhinus maximus
CCACAATCCCAATGGACCCAAACCCCTTCCCATTCACTCCCATTGTCCACAATCCCAATGGACCCAAACCCCTTCCCATTCACTCCCACTGTCCACAATCCCAATGGACCCAAACCCCTTCCCATTCACTCCCACTGTACACAATCCCAATGGACCCAAACCCCTTCCCATTCACTCCCACTGTCCACAATCCCAATGGACCCAAACCCCTTCCCATTCACTCCCACTGTCCACAATCCCAATGGACCCAAACCCCTTCCCATTCACTCCCACTGTCCACAATCCCAATGGACCCAAACCCCTTCCCATTCACTCCCACTGTCCACAATCCCAATGGACCCAAACCCCTTCCCATTCACTCCCACTGTCCACAATCCCAATGGACCCAAACCCCTTCCCATTCACTCCCACTGTCCACAATCCCAATGGACCCAAACCCCTTCCCATTCACTCCCACTGTCCACAATCCCAATGGACCCAAACCCCTTCCCGTTCACTCTCACTGTCCACAATTCCAATGGACCCAAACCCCTTCCCATTCACTCCCACTGTCCACAATCCCAATGGACCCAAACTCCTTCCCATTCACTCCCACTGTCCACAATCCCAATGGACCCAAACCCCTTCCCGTTCACTCCCACTGTCTACAACCCCAATGGACCAAAATCCCTTCCCATTCACTCTCACTCTCACTATACACAATCCCAATGGACACTCACCTACAGTAGGTAGGGGCTGGAGGTAGTTACAGAGATAGGGAGGGTTGTAGGGGCTGGAGGAGGTTACAGAGATGGGGAGGGTTGTAGGGGCTGGAGGAGGTTACAGAGATAGGGAGGATTGTAGAGGCTGGAGGAGGTTACAGAGATAGGGAGGGTTGTAAGGACTGGAGGAGGTTACAGAGATAGGGAGGGCTGTAGTGGCTGGAGGAGGCTACAGAGATAGGGAGGGTTGTAGGGGCTGGAGGAGGTTACAGAGATAGGGAGGGCTGTAGTGGCTGGAGGAGGCTACAGAGATGGGAGTGTTGTAGGGGCTGGAGGACGTTACAGAGATGGGGAGGGTTGTAGGGGCTGGAGGAGGTTACAGAGATAGGGAGGGTTGTAGGGGCTGGAGGAGGTTACAGAGATAGGGAGGGTTGTAGGGGCTGGAGGAGGTTACAGAGATAGGGAGGGTTGTAGGGGCTGGAGGAGGTTACAGAGATAGGGAGGGTTGTAGGTGCTGGAGGTAGTTACAGAGATAGGGAGGATTGTATGACTGGAGGAGGTTACAGAGATAGGGAGGGTTGTAGGGGCTGGAGGAGGTTACAGAGATAGGGAGGGCTGTAGGGGCTGGAGGAGGTTACAGAGATAGGGAGAGTTGTAAGGGCTGGAGTAGGTTACAGAGATAGAAAGGTTTGTAGGTGCTGGAGTTGGTTACAGAGACAGGGAGGGTTGTAGGGGCTGTAGGAGGTTACAGAGATAAGGATGTTTGTAGGGGCTGGAGGAGGTTACAGAGATAGGGAGGGTTGTAGGGGCTGGAGGAGGTTACAAGGATAGGGAGTGTTGTAGGGGCTGGAGGAGGTTACAGGGATAGGGAGGGTTGTATGGGCTGTAGGAGGTTATAGAGATAGGGGGGGTTGTAGGGGCTGGAGGAGGTTACAGGGATGAGGAGGGTTGTATGGGCTAGAGGAGGTTACAGGGATAGGGAAGGTTGTAGGGGCTGGAGGAGGTTACAGAGATAGGGAGGGGTGTAGGGGCTGGAGGCGGTTACAGAGATAGGGAGGGTTGTAGGGTCTGGAGGAGGTTACAGAGATAGGTAGGGCTGTAGGTGCTGTAGGAGGTTACAGAGATAGGGAGGGTTGTAGGGGCTGGAGGAGGTTACAGAGATAGGGATGGTTGTAGTGGGTGGAGGAGGTTACAGAGATAGGGATGGTTGTAGGTGCTGGAGGAGGTTGCAGAGATAGGGAGGGATGTAGGGGCTGGAGGAGGTTACAGAGATAGGGAGGGTTGTAGGGGCTGGAGGAGGTTACAGATATAGGGAGGGTTGCCGGGTCTGGAGCAGGTTACAGAGATATGGAGGGTTGTAGGGGCTGGAGGAGGTTACAGAGATAGGGAGGGTTGTGGGGGCTGGAGGAGGTTACAGATATAGGGAGGCTTGTAGGGTCTGGAGGAGGTTACAGAGATAGGGATGGTTGTAGGGTCTGGAGGAGGTTACAGAGATAGGGATGGTTGTAGGGGCTGGAGGAGGTTACATAGATATGGAGGGTTGTAGGGGCTGGAGGAGGTTACAGAGATAGGGATGGTTGTAGAGGCTGGAGGAGGTTACAGAGATAGGGAGGTTTGTAGGGACTGGAGGAGGTTACAGAGATAGTGAGGGTTGTAGGGGCTGGAGGAGGTTACAGAGATAGGGATGGTTGTAGGGACTGGAGGAGGTTACAGAGATAGGGAAGGTTGTAGGGACTGGAGGAGGTTACAGAGATAGGGAGGGTTGTAGGGACTGGAGGAGGTTACAGAGATAGGGAGGGTTGTAGGGACTGGAGGAGGTTACAGAGATAGGGTTGTAGGGACTGGAGGAGGTTACAGAGATAGGGAAGGTTGTAGGGACTGGAGGAGGTTACAGAGATAGGGAGGGTTGTAGTGGATGGAGGAGGTTACAGAGATAGGGAGGGTTGTGGGGACTGGAGGAGGTTACAGAGATAGGGAAGGTTGTAGGGACTGGAGGAGGTTACAGAGGTAGGGAGGGTTGTAGTGGATGGAGGAGGTTACAGAGATAGGGAGGGTTGTAGGGACTGGAGGAGGTTACAGAGATAGGGAAGGTTGTAGGGACTGGAGGAGGTTACAGAGATAGGGAGGGTTGTAGTGGATGGAGGAGGTTACAGAGATAGGGAAGGTTGTAGGGACTGGAGGAGGTTACAGAGATAGGGAGGGTTGTAGGACCTGGAGGAGGTTACAGAGATAGGGAGGGGTGTAGGGACTGGAGGAGGTTACAGAGATAGGGAGGGTTGTAGGACCTGGAGGAGGTTACAGAGATAGGGAGGGGTGTAGGGACTGGAGGAGGTTACAGAGATAGGGAGGGTTGTAGGGACTGGAGGAGGTTACAGAGATAGGGAAGGTTGTAGGGACTGGAGGAGGTTACAGAGATAGGGAGGGTTGTAGTGGATGGAGGCGGTTACAGAGATAGGGAGGGTTGTAGGGACTGGAGGAGGTTACAGAGATAGGGAGGGTTGTAGGACCTGGAGGAGGTTACAGAGATAGGGAGGGGTGTAGGGACTGGAGGAGGTTACAGAGATAGGGAGGGTTGTAGGACCTGGAGGAGGTTACAGAGATAGGGAGGGGTGTAGGGACTGGAGGAGGTTACAGAGATAGGGAGGGTTGTAGGGACTGGAGGAGGTTACAGAGATAGGGAAGGTTGTAGGGACTGGAGGAGGTTACAGAGATAGGGAGGGTTGTAGTGGATGGAGGCGGTTACAGAGATAGGGAGGGTTGTAGGGACTGGAGGAGGTTACAGAGATAGGGAGGGTTGTAGTGGATGGAGGAGGTTACAGAGATAGGGAAGGTTGTAGGGACTGGAGGAGGTTACAGAGATAGGGAGGGTTGTAGGACCTGGAGGAGGTTACAGAGATAGGGAGGGGTGTAGGGACTGGAGGAGGTTACAGAGATAGGGAGGGGTGTAGGGACTGGAGGAGGTTACAGAGATAGGGAGGGTTGTAGGACCTGGAGGAGGTTACAGAGATAGGGAGGGGTGTAGGGACTGGAGGAGGTTACAGAGATAGGGAGGGCTGTAGGTGCTGTAGGAGGTTACAGAGATAGGGAGGGTTGTAGGACCTGGAGGAGGTTACAGAGATAGGGAGGGTTGTAGTGGATGGAGGAGGTTACAGAGATAGGGAGGGGTGTAGGACCTGGAGGAGGTTACAGAGATAGGGAGGGGTGTGGGACCTGGAGGAGGTTACAGAGATAGGGAGGGGTGTAGGACCTGGAGGAGGTTACAGAGATAGGGAGGGGTGTAGGACCTGGAGGAGGTTACAGAGATAGGGAGGGGTGTAGGACCTGGAGGAGGTTACAGATATCACAGTGGAATGAAGGTTGAGTGGGAGAGGTTTGGTGTGGATGCAGGGATGTGGGGACTGCAGAGTGCTGGATGAGCTGGTGTTTATGATGTGCACCTTGCAGACCATCGGGGAGGGGGTAACGGGCTCTCGTTACCTGATTAACCCGGAGCCCTCAGCCTCCCCTGATCTTCCCTATGGTCTGTGTATATGTGTTGGATAGAACCATCAAACTCACTTCCTCGTAAACCCGAGATTTTGTCATCTGGGCTCTCTCTCTCTCTCTCTCTCTTTCTCTGTATCTCCATCTCTCTCTCTGTCTGTTTCTCTCTCTCTGTCTCTCTTACTCTCTCTGTCTCTCACTCTGTCTCTCCCTCTCTGTCTCTCTCACTCTCTCTGTCTCTCTCAGTCTATCTCTCTCTCTCTGTCTCTATCCGTCTCTGCATCTGTGTCTCTCTGTCTCTCCCTCTCTGTCTCTCTCTGCCTCTCTCTCTGTCTCTCTCTGTCTCTCTCTCTGTCTCTCTCTCTCTCTGCCTCTCTCTCTGTCTCTCTCTCTGTCTCTCTCTCTCTCTGCCTCTCTCTCTGCCTCTCTCTCTCTGCCTCTCTCTCTGTCTCTCCCTCTCTGTCTCTCTCTGTCTCTCTCTCTGTCTCTCTCTCTGTCTCTCTCTCTCTCTGTCTCTCTCTCTGTCTCTCTCTCTGCCTCTCTCTCTGCCTCTCTCTCTGCCTCTCTCTCTGCCTCTCTCTCTGTCTCTCTCTCTATGTCTCTCTCTGTCGGTCTGTCTCTCTCTGTCTCCCTCTCGCTCTGTCTCTCTCTCTTCTCTCTCCGCTCTCTCTCTCTCTCTCTGTCTGTCTGTCTCTTTCTCTGTCTCTCTCTGTCTCTTTCTCTGTCTCTGTCTCTGCCTCACTCTCTCTCTTCCTCACTCCCTCTCTTCTCTCTCTGTCTCTCTGTCTCTCTCTCTGTCTCTCTTCTCTCTCTCTC